>NC_053431.1:69155996-69455996 GCF_007990345.1 Gossypium hirsutum
ATAATATGATTGCATTCAAAAAAGTGGACTTGCATTAATAGACCATTTTGAATGTGAATGGCTGGCCAACAACGCATGCATATGTTCCCTTGTCTTCATTTTTTTATTTTTGGGAATTATGTATAATAATTATATAGTAATGTGATAAAAACAAAGTTCCATCATCTTTCATCATCTTGCCGAAACCATAAAAAAAAAAAAAAATGGAAGCTAGGACATCAAGTGATTATAGATTAAGGTATGATCAGTTTCTTGCATTTTTTTGTGAGTTGCGTTGTTATGCTCATAACATGACCATGTGTATTTTGAGTTGTTGCAAGAAACCTTTGTATGTTCTATATGCCAAATTGATGATGTTTGTAGTATGTGATTTGAAATGGTATAGATGAATATGAACTAAGAAACATTATTATTGAGTAAGTGAAGATAGAATGGTTTAAATGGATCATTGATTTTTTTGTATGAAGTGTCTTGTTAAGGCCGAATGAGTCATGCTAGTTAGTGAAAAGAATGTTCATGTTATGAGGTAATTTGAATAATTGACCGAAACATGGAAGGAAGGCAAGATTTATAATATGTTTAGGGTGAAAGAATAATGAAATTGTATTAAGTTTATGTGCTACTTTAGTCTAAGTGTTGAGGAGTATTCGGCTAAGATAGTTGAAATGTGGTGTTGCCGATTTTTAATTTAGATAATGGGAGTGGCTATAATGGGCATTAAGATGTTGAACTTAAGAATTAGAAGTAATGAACTTGATAGTATTAAGAGATAGAGGTGATAGATTAGTTGCACATTCGGCTATGGTTAGGCATGTTGATGATCTTATCTTGATTTAGATAATTAGGCATAAAGGTGGTAAAGGGGATAATTGTCGATGATTAGTTGGGTAACAAAAGAAGCATTCGGCCATCACTTGAGAGCTTGTGGATGTTGGGTTTAAAATTAGTAAAGGTAACTTACCTAATGCATGTGCATGTGATTAGATTTTGATGATATGGTAGTTGCATGAGGTTATTAGCCGAATATACTAACATACATAATGTGAAATTGGATTGTAATATTTAGCAAGGTGGTTAAACTAGTTAATTATTGATTAAGCTCAAGGAGTTAAGGAGGTGAATCGAGCAAAGGCAAAGAAAAGGTCATCGAGTAGCCGAGTTGGAACCGTCTTACCCAACACGAGGTAGTCATTAAGCATATAGTTGGTATTAATTCAAATGGTCATAACGTTATGTATGATGCTGAATGGAATGAATAAATATATATGCATGTACGTATGTGATGATGAAAGTGTTGAATGAAAAGAAAGAGGTGAGATGTATTGAGTTGTTGATCTCGGCACTAAATGTGCGAGTATAAACATTTATGACCACGAGATTGGCGTACGTGTGCGGGTTTAAATTGTGCAGCACTAAGGTGCGAATTGACTATGTAGCACAAGTTCGTACTAGTTGCAATATATGTAGCCTAATGTCGGTTGACTATGTAGCATAAGTGTGCAGTACTATTAGACTAAGTTCGAGTTTATTATGTGCACTAGTGTGGTTGTTTATGACTGAGTTCGATTAATATTCTTGATCATTATGGACTAATGTGCGACGTTGGTCGACAGCGGATCGGGTAGTGTCTCGAGTTATGGCTATAGTGCTTGTCTATTGGTGTGAGTTGGTAGTTACCTATGTGACAATATACTTGAAGTCACGTACATGAAATTTATCGTAGAATGGGTGAAAGGCCGTTTAGTTGTATGTTGTAACGAAAAAAATGATTTATGAAAATGCTCGAATATCCTATTGATGAGTATGTGGATGTGAATGCATAATTGATGAAATTAAACCGATAGGCGGAGGAACTATGTATGGTTCGGAATGGGTGGAGTAATTAGCCTCGTTCCATTTTGTTTTCTCTTGTGATAATGTTATTGATGGATGGTAGTGCATAGCTTATGACTTACTGAGTTATAAAATCACTCGGTGTTTCCTTGTCACTTATTCTAGGTTTCTTGGACACATCTCTTTTTGCGTGGTCGGGCCGTCATCGAAGTCATCACACGGATAGCAAGTTTTGTACTTTCTTCTTAGTCGGCTTAGGAGAATATTTCGGCATGTATAGGCTATTATGTTGTGTTTGAACTTTAGTATGTAAACTTTAAGCCATGCGGAAATGGCATGAATGTTCGATTGAGTTGGATCAAGGAGTAGGCATGAAATGGACTAGTTACTTTCGTAACAGATGCTGGCAGCAGCAGTGACATGAGATTGAAAATCACTAAAAAATAGTAGGAGTGGAATTAATTGATGAATAAATTATTTATTCGAGCTCGATGAGTCTATTTTCATATAGAAGCAACGAAAAGATCATATGGACAGTATGTTAAGAGATATTCAGGTTCTCGTGAGACAGGGCCAGAACGGTTTCTGGATTCCTGTTCCGACTTTGGAAATTCATTATAAATCAACCAGAGATGATTAGGAGTCATACCATATATGTATAGATTCCTCTCTGAGTCTAGTTTCTATAGAAACAAACGGAATCAGTGTTGAAACTCTGTGCAGGGAGATATCCAAGTCGTAATGCACAAAGTCAATGTAGTCGATCCCTGTAACGTGGGAGACTTTGACTAATAAACTGTACTAATTGGTCCGGCCAAAAATTCTAGAAAAAATGTGTAGATGGGCATATGAGTCTATTTTCAGGGAAAATTTACGGAACTGGATTTCGAGTTTCAGAACTGGAGATATGATTTTTTTAGCGATTAGTACGCAGACTGGCAGCTTGTCTGGAAATTTTTTTTTAAGTGGATTGAAGTCTGTTAACACCTCGTGTTCGACTCCGGCGACGGCCTCGGGTTCGGGGTGTTACATTTGATTGGTATCAGAGCTATGGTTTAGTCGGTTCTAGACTACCATAGCACGTATGAGTCTAGCTATACATGCCGAATGTTAATGTTTAACTGTGTGATGACTTCTGACGGTTAAAATTTATGTTTTGATTAGTAAATGGATCCCGGTGTAGAGAGAACCTTGGCGGATGACATTGAAGTGTAGCGGCTGCTCCTGCACAAGGGACGCCGCCTGTTGAACCTCAGTCATCTGCGAATAATCAAGGTGAGGGGGCTAAACAAGCCTTCTTTACCATGATGAATGAATGGGTCGCGCAGTATGCCCGAACCAATCCGGCTGTCCAACAATTCCCGAATTTGAATAATCCACCCCCGGAGCCAGTAATGCCATCAGTTGCTGACCCTGTGAGGCTGAGTAAGCCACCTGTAGACTTGATTAGGAAGCGCGGGGCTGAGGAGTTCAGGGCCATAGTTACTGATGATGCTGAAAGGGCCGAGTTCTGGCTTGATAACACCATTCGGGTGTTTGATGAACTGTCATGCACACCTGATGAATGTCTAAAGTGTGCTATATCCTTGTTGCGGGACTCAGCCTACTATTGGTGGAGGACCTGATTTCCATAGTCCCAAACGAACGAGTAACTTGGGACTTCTTTCAGACGGAATTTCGAAAGAAATATATTAGTCAACGGTTCATTGATCAAAAGCGTAAGGAATTCTTGGAACTTAAGCAAGGCCGTATGACAGTATCTGAATACGAACATGAATTCGTAAGACTCAGTAGGTATGCCCGGGAGTGTGTAGCTGATGAGGTTGCTATGTGCAAAAGATTCGAAGAAGGATTGAATGAAGATTTAAAGCTACTAATGGGTATTTTGGAAATAAAAGAATTCGTAACACTAGTCGAACGAGCCTGCAAGGCGGAAGAACTTGGAAAGGAGAAGAAGAAGGCTGAATTTGAGGCTAGAGACTATCGTAAAAGATCGACGGGTAAAGCTCCATTCTCAGCCGTAAAGAAGTTCAGGGAGGACACTAATAAGTCGAGGACGACTGCAGGAATTTCCATCAGAGCAAGACCATCGACGGACTCCCGAGCTACTTCGGTAGCTAGTGTGGGCAATAATCGTCTAGAGAAACCTGAATGTCCCCAATGTGGAAGACGACACATAGGTGAATGTTGGGGTAAGACTATTAACAGGGCCTGTTACGGATGCGGTTCGAAGGGCCACTTCATTAGAGATTGCACGGAGCTTGATGAGAAGAATAAGATTCAAGGTGCAAGACCTAGTGGAGTGACAACTAGAGGTAGACCACCGAGAATTTTAGGAGGTAGGGGTGGTAGTCAGAGAGGGACCTCTGATACGGCTGTTCGAGCCGAGAACCGTACTCCTGCTAGAGCATATGCCATTCGCGCACGAGAGGAGGCATCCTCCCCTGACGTCATCACTGGTACCTTTACTCTCTTTGATACTAATGCGATTGCATTGATTGACCCTGGCTCTACTCATTCATATGTATGTGAAACCTTAGCATCCAGTAAGACTCTACCTGTTGAGTCTACTGAGTTCGTAATTCGGGTGTCAAATCCCTTGGGTCGTTACGTGCTTGTCGACAAAGTGTGTAAGCGATGCCCCTAGTAATTCGAGGTTCTTGTTTTCCGGCGGACTTGATGCTTTTGCCGTTTGATGAATTTGATGTTATTCTTGGTTTGGATTGGTTGACCGTGCATGATGCGGTTGTGAATTGCAAAAGTAAGACTATCGATTTGAGGTGCGCAAATAACGAGATAATCCGAGTTGAGTCTGCGGACTTAAGGGGGTTGCCAGCTCTAATATCAGCAATGTTGGCCCAGAAATATGTAAGAAAAGGGTGCGAAGCATACCTTGCGTATGTACTTGATGACAAAGAGTTAGAAAAGAAACCCGAATCTGTGCCGGTGGTTTGTGAATACCCGGATGTGTTTCCTGAAGAGTTACCGGGTTTGCCACCTGTTCGGGAGATAGAGTTTGGTATTGAGCTTGTACCTGGAACTACGCCAATTTCGATAGCTCCGTATCGTATGGCACTAACCGAATTAAAAGAATTGAAAGCTCAATTGCAAGAGTTGACGGATAGAGGTTTCGCTCGACCGAGTTTCTCACCTTGGGGTGCACCAGTATTGTTCGTGAAAAAGAAGGACGGAACCATGAGGTTGTGCATTGACTATCGTCAACTGAATAAAGTGACGATAAAGAATAAGTATCCGTTACCGCGTATCGATGATTTGTTCGACCAACTGAAGGGAGCCTCAATGTTCTCAAAAATAGATCTGAGATCGGGCTATTATCAGTTGCGAATTCGAGAATCGGACATACCCAAAACTGCCTTCAGGACGAGATATGGTCACTACGAGTTCTTAGTGATGCCGTTTGGGCTCACTAATGCCCCTGCGGTATTTATGGATTTGATGAATCGGATCTTCAGACCATATTTGGATCGATTCGTAGTTGTGTTCATTGATGACATCTTGGTCTATTCAAGAGATGAGATCGAACATGCTGAACACTTGAGATTAGTGTTGCAAGTTTTGCGGGATAAGAAGTTATATGCTAAGTTCAGTAAGTGTGAGTTCTGGTTAAGAGAGGTTAGCTTCTTGGGTCATGTGGTATCCGCATCGGGTATTCGAGTTGACCCGAACAAAATCTCAGCCATACTTAACTGGAAACCTCCGAGAAGTATTACTGAGGTTCGGAGCTTTTTGGGACTCGCCGGTTATTACCGACGATTTGTCAAAGGTTTCTAGATGATAGCCACACCAATGACGAAGCTACTTCAAAAGGATGCTAAGTTTGAATGGACGGAGAAATGTCAGAAAGGCTTCGATCAACTGAAAACTCATTTGACTGAAGCTCCAATTTTAGTGCAACCCGAATCAGGCAAAGAGTTTGTCATTCATAGTGACGCATCCCTACTCGGGTTGGGTTGCATATTGATGCAAGAAGGTCGAGTTGTAGCCTATGCGTCGAGACAATTGAAGCCACACGAGAGAAATTATCCAACCCATGATCTCGAGCTAGCCGCCATCGTATTTGCTTTGAAAATATGGCGACATTATTTGTTTGGCGAAAAGTGCCATGTATTTTCGGATCACAAAAGTCTCAAATATTTGATGACTCAAAGAGACTTAAATCTGCGACAAAGACGTTGGCTTGAGTTGTTGAAAGATTACGAGCTTGTCATTGATTACCACCCGGGAAAGGCTAATGTGGTTGCGGACGCCTTAAGCCGAAAATCGCTGTTTGCTTTACGAGCGATGAATGTGCACTTGTCTGTTCTACCCGACAATGTGTTAGTAGCTGAATTAAAGGCCAAACCATCATTGATTCATCAAATTAGTGAAGCTTAGAAAGTCGACGATGAATTGGTTGCAAAACGGGCTGAATGTATTCCGAATATGGAATCCGAATTTCAAATTGATGATGACGATTGTTTGAGGTTCAGAAGTCGGTTGTGTGTTCCAAGAAATTCAGAACTCATTTCGATGATTCTGAACGAAGCTCATTGTAGCCGAATGTCAATTCACCCGGGGAGTACGAAAATGTACAACGATTTGAAACGACGGTTTTGGTGGCATGGTATGAAACGGGACATCTCCGACTTTGTTTCGAGATGTTTAATATGTCAACAAGTGAAAGCGGAACATCAAGTGCCTTCAGGATTACTTCAGCCGATCATGATACCCGAGTGGAAATGGGGTCGAGTCACAATGGACTTTGTGTCCGGACTACCATTGTCAACAAGTAAGAAGGATGCGATTTGGGTTGTTGTTGATAGACTGACTAAGTCGGCTCACTTTATCCCTGTGCGTACGGATTTTTCATTGGATAAACTAGCCGAATTGTATGTTTCTCAGATTGTGAGATTACATGGAGTACCTATTTCTATCGTGTCGGATAGAGATCCGAGATTCACCTCGCTATTTTGGAAGAAATTGCAAGAAGCGTTGGGTACCAAGCTGCATTTTAGCACCGCTTTTCATCCACAAACCGATGGTCAATCCGAGCGGATGATTCAGATACTTGAGGATATGTTGAGATGTTGCATCCTCGAGTTTAGTGGTTCATGGGAACGGTATTTATCTTTGATTGAATTCGCTTACAACAATAGTTTTCAATCAAGTATTAAGATGGCACCTTACGAGGCTTTGTACGGTCGTAAATGCCGTACACCATTGTTTTGGACCGAGCTCGGTGAAAGTAAAATTTTCGGAGTTGATTTGATTAAAGATGCCGAACAGAAAGTAAAGGTAATCCGTGAAAGTCTGAAGGCAGCCACAGATCGTCAGAAATCGTATGCGGACTTGAAACGAAAGGACATTGAATATCAGGTGGGAGATAAAGTGTTCCTTAAAGTTTCGCCTTGGAAAAAGGTACTCAGGTTTGGCCGTAAGGGCAAGTTGAGCCCGAGATTCATTGGGCCGTACGAAATCTCCGAACGAGTTGGTCCGGTTGCATATAGATTGATTTTGCCCCCTGAACTTGAAAGGATACACGATGTCTTTCATGTTTCGATGCTTCGACGCTATAGATCTGATCCTTCGCACATAATTAGTCTGTCGGAGGTTGAAATTCAAGCCGATATGAGTTATGAAGAAGAGCCGATGTGTATCCTAGCTCGTGAAGTGAAGGAGTTGCGGAACAAAAGGGTTCCGTTAGTAAAGGTGTTATGGCTCAAACACGGGATCGAGGAAGCTACTTGGGAAACCGAGAGTTCGATGAAAGAACGATACCCAAACCTATTTACTGGTAAGCTTTTCGAGGACGAAAATTTCTTAAGTGGGGGAGAGTTGTGACAGCCCAAATGTGACCCTAGTCGGAAAGTGGTTTCGGGACCACAAGACCGAGTCGTAAAATAATTAATTGCTATATTCTATGCTTATTATGTGTGAACATGAGTATGTGGAAGTTTCATTCCCTAATTTTACCAATTGCATGAGAAATTGTTAATAGGGATCGATTTGAGACATGGTGAAAATATGATAGTCCAATTTAAAATGGTCTATTAGTGCATGTACCAAAAAGAGTGGACTTGCATGTCAAATAGACCATTTTTGAATGCGAATGGCCGGCCAACATACGCATGCATTATGGTGTTCCCTTGTCTTCATTTTTTTATATTTGGTGGGAATTATGTATAATAAATTTATATTAGTAAGTGGTGATAAAAACAAAGTTCCATCATCTTTTCTATCATTTTGCCGAAACCATAAGGAAAAAAAAAAGAAAAATGGAAGCTAGGACATTCGGCCAAGTGAGTTTATAGATTAAGGTATGATATCATGTGGTTCTTTTGGCATTTTTTTTTGTGAAGTTGAGTTGTTTTGATGCTCATAACATGACCCATGTGTTGATTTTTGAGTTGTGTTGCAAGAAACATTTGGTTATGTTCTTATATGCCAAATTGATGATGTTTTGTAGTATGTGATTTGAAATGGTTATAGATGAATATGAACTAAGAAACATGTATTATTGAGTAAGTAGAAGATAGAATGGGGTTTAAATGGGAGGTTCATTTGATTTATTTTTGTCCTTGTATGAAAAGTGGTTCTTTGTTAAGGCCGAATGAGTCATGCTAGATTAGTTGAAAAGAATGTTCATGTTATGAGGTAATTTGAATAATTGACCGAAACATGGAAGGAAGGGCAGGATTTATAAATTATGTTTGAGGGTGAAAGGAATAATGAAAGTTGTATTAAGTTTAATGTGCATACTTTAGTATAAGTGTTGAGGAGTATTCGGCTAAGATAGTTGAAATGTGGGTGTTGCCGATTTTTAAATTTAGATAATGGGAGTGGCTATAATGGGCATTAAGATGTTGAACTTAAGAAATTAGAAGTAAATGAACTTGATAGTATTTAAGAGATAGAGGTGATAGATTAATGTTGCACATTCGGCTATGGTTAGGCATGTTGATGATCTTATCTTGATTTAGATAATTAGGCATAAAAGGGTGGTAAAGGGGATGAAATTGTCGAATGATTAGTTGGGTAACAAAAGAAGCATTCGGCCATCACTTGAGAGCTTGTGTGATGTTGGGTTTAAAATTAGTAAAGGTAACTTACCTAATGCATGTGCATGTGTGATTAGATTTTTGATGATATGGTAGTTGCATGAGGTTATTAGCCGAATACACTAACATACATATACATGTGAAATTGGATTGTAAATATTTAGCAAGGTGGTTAAACTAGTTAAATTATTGATTAAGCTCAAGGAGTTAAAGGAGGTGAATCGAGCAAAGGCAAAGAAAAGGTCATCGAGTAGCCGAGTTGGAACCGTCTTACCCAACACGAGGTAAGTCATTAAGCATATAGTTGGTATTAATTCAAATGGTCATAACGTTTATGTAATGATGCTGAATGGAATGAATAAATATATATATGCATGTACGTATGTGATGATGAAAGTGTTGAATGAAAAGAAAAGAGGTGAGATGTATTGAGTTGTTGATCTCGGCACTAAATGTGCGAGTATAAACATTTATGACCACGAGATTGGCGCTACGTGTGCGGGTTTAAATTGTGCAGCACTAAGTGTGCGAATTGACTATGTAGCACTAAGTGTGCGAGTTTGACTATGTAGCACTAAGTGTGCGAATTGACTATGTAGCACTAAGTGTGCGAGTTTGACTATGTAGCACTAAGTGTGCGAGTTGACTATGTAGCACTAAGTGTGCGAGTTTGATTATGTAGCACTAAGTGTGCGAGTTGATTATATAGCACTGAGTGTGCGGACTTAATATATATTCTTGAATCATTATGGACACTAAGTGTGCGACGCTATTGAGTCGATCACGGACAGCGGATCGGGTAAGTGTCTCGAGTTCATGGCTAATAGGTGCTATGTCTATACTTGGTGTTGAGCTTGGTAAGTTTGAACCTATGTGACAAATATACTTGAAGTCACGTACATGAAATTTATCGTAGAATGGGTGAAAGGCCGTTTAGTTGTATGTTTGTAACGAAAATAAAATGATTTATGAAAATGCCTCGAATATCCTATTGATGAGTATGTGGATTGTGAATGTATAAATTGGTATGAAATTAAACCGATAGGTCGGAGGAACTATGGTATGGTTCGGAATGGATGGAGTAATTAGCCTCGTTCCATTTTGTTTTCTCTTGTGATAATGTTATTGATGGATGGTAGTGCATAGCTTATGACTTACTGAGTTATAAACTCACTCGGTGTTTCCTTGTCACCTATTCTAGGTTTCTTGGACACATCTCTTTTTGCGTGGTCGGGCCGTCATCGAAGTCATCACACCGGATAGCAAGTTTTGGTACTTTCTTCTTAGTCGACTTAGGAGAATATTTCGGCATGTATAGGCTATTATGTTGTATTTGAACTTTAGTATGTAAACTTTAAGCCATGCGAAAATGGCATGAATGTTCGATTGAGTTGGATCAAGGAGTAGGCATGAAATGGACCTAGTTACTTTCGTAACAGATGCTGGCAGCAGCAGTGACATGAGATTGAAAAATCACTAAAAAATAGTAGGAGCGGAATTAATTGATGAATAAATTATTTATTCGAAGCTCGATGAGTCTATTTTCATATAGAAGCAACGAAAAGATCATATGGACAGTATGTTAAGAGATATTCAGGTTCTCGTGAGACAGGGCCAGAACGGTTTCTGGATTCCCTGTTCCGACTTTGGAAATTCATTATAAATCAACCAGAGATGATTAGGAGTCATACCATATATGTATAGATTCCTCTCTGAGTCTAGTTTCTATAGAAACAAACGGAATCAGTGTTGAAACTCTGTGCAGGGAGATATCCAAGTCGTAATGCACAAAGGTCAATGTAGTCGATCCCTGTAACATGGGAGACTTTGACTAATAAACTGTACTAATTGGTCCGACCAAAAATTCTAGAAAAAATGTGTAGATGGGCATATGAGTCTATTTTCAGGGAAAATTTACGGAATTGGATTTCGAGTTTCAGAACTGGAGATATGATTTTTTTAGCGACTAGTACGCAGACTGGCAGCTTGTCTGGAAAATTTTTTTTTTAAGTGGATTGAAGTCTGTTAACACCTCGTGTTCGACTCCGGCGACGGCCTCGGGTTCGGGGTGTTACAATATTAGCCATGAGATTTGGCTTGTTAATGTTGACATGTATTTGGCCATTTAAGTTGGTTTGAATTATGTGTTTATTAATACAAGTAATGTGTATAATGTCTTATGTGATGGTTATAAGTTTGTTTATGTAACTAGCGGTTATGTGGTAAGCTAATGCTAGAATAAAGATATGTTGTGGGTTGACTTTGAGGTGATAAAATGGTATATTTTGAAGAATGAAATAGGTGATAAGTTGATGGGTAAATGCATTTAGAAGTTATACAAGTTTGATGATTTTGGCATATTGAAATGGTCTGTTTTCGTGTGGAATTAAGTAATTGAAATGGTTGTCAATAGATGGCTTGATATGTCTGTGAATTGGTATGTTTTGGTTGCCTATTTATGAGTTGAAATGATACCATTTTTATGGTTAGGTGAGCATGAGAAAAGGGTGGCAAATTGGTTTTTCAAATGGCCTATTTTTGTCCACACGAGCAGAGACATAGGTATGTGTCTCAACCGTGTGTAACACACGGTTATGTTACACGGACGTGTGTCCCTTGGGGTACCCTTCAAATTAAAGTCAGTATACCCTATAGTTTTGGCATGGCCTAAACACATAGGCGTGTCTACTGGTCGTGTGTGGCACACAGGCTGGCACATGGGCGTGTGGTTGGCCGTGTGACCCAAGTCAATAACCCTCTTAGATTTCACATGGCCTGGCACACGGGCGTATCATTGGCCGTGTGGTGCAAGTCAATATGTATGCCCTATTTTGACGCAGCCTGTGACACAGGTGTGTCTGGTAGCCGTGTGAGGCACACGAGCGTGTGACCCTGACATCAGAGAAATTTTTCTATGTTTCCTAAAGTTTGTAAATGTTATCGGTTTAGTCCCGAACCTCATTTAAGCATGTTTAAGGTCTCATAGGACCCTTTTAAGGGAAAATATGATTGATACGAATGGATTGTGAGTATGAATGTATAAATGTTTGTGAATGAAGTGTGTTATCTGGTAATGCCCTGTAACCCTATTCTAGTTTTCTCCGAGGAATCATCAGGATCTTTATTATTTTCTTATGAGTTATCTTCTCAGACTTCCAGTATGGTATTCAGATCTTGGATTTCTTTATCTCGATTTTCTTATCACCCTTATTTTGTAAATTATCAACCATGGCTTATCTTTAATGTGTGTTCTTTGACTTGTGATAACTATGTCTATTATGGGTGTATTTTTGGTTCGATTATAGGAACGTGGTGATTCTGGTATCAAGATTTCTCTAATTTTTGTGAATGGAATTGACATCAGTAAAGGTATAGATAGTGGAAGCTCAAGCTCAATTTGTATGATGGTTTTCTTTTCTTAGGTCAGTTTGATTAAGGTCAATGAGTTCAATCAGGATATTTTGTTTCCTTGAGCTAATGCAGTTGTAAAGATCTTTGATTAGCATGTTAAAGGAATTATAAAAGATTGTATATTTGTGTTGTTTAGCAGCATGAAGAAATGAGTATTTTGATATGTAATTATTCAATAGTTGAGATTGACTCAGTTATTTCTATCTGAGCGAGCTGGTCAGTTGAAAGGTAATTTGAGTTATATACATTTAAGTTTATCCCCGGTAAGGAAAAAAAGTCTTGTACATTCTTGGGTGAATAGACGGATAGTTTGAAGGAAGAATTCATATTCTAGAAAGTATGATACAGAGATATACCTATTAGATTTGTTCTAATCGAATGATGTTGTTATGAGTTAAACTTGTCTCGATTGATGAGTTATCTCTTTTGTGAAAGTTTGAATGGTCTATTGCATGTTAAAAAAGTTGAAAACAGTTGAAGGTGTTATTAAACGAAACACTGACTTTAGGTTTTGTTTGAATTGTGTAAAGAATCCGTGATTTTTTTCAGTGATGAACTATTGAACGGATTTGAATGTGTTATAATGTAAGAATGTAAAGTGACAGTTTATGCTTTCAGATGGTTAAAGTCTCATTAAAAGAATTGTTCGAAGAGTGAATTAGAGTCAGCCGCTAGTATGTTTGTGTTGAGAAATTGATGACATCATTTGTTCGACGAAAAATGTCATGTTCTTCTTGATTCCAAAAGTATAAAGTGTCTAATGTTATAGAAAAATCTAAAATTAAGACAATGTTGATGGTTTGAACTATTGAAAGATTGTGAATAGTTAACAGTTAACCTTTGGGGAAGTAGATATAGTTCCAGATGCTTGAATGGAAAGCCTTTGTTCATTTTGTGGGTGTTGGTTTCATGATTTATCTTATTTGATGGAAGTATGAATTTAGCTAAATTAAAAACCTAAAGCAATGTTTTCTTTACAACATTGAGAACCTCAAAAATGTGATAGTGAGTGGTAAACTAAACAAGTACAATGTGAGACAACTTTTGATTTTGATTTCTATTATTATTACTCCAAGATAGAATTCGTGCAATGAATTATCCAGAGCTTATGCAGAAAATGTTTTACGAAACCTAGTAGTAGCTTGTTTGTTCATTTAGGGAGTAATAAATATGCAGTTATTTGAAGAAGATGTCCTGATGATCGGGAATATAATCTGTGTACCACCCCTTACCTGTGTTCGACACCGAAACATGGTATGAGGCATTATCGGACATAAAGACATGCAATCGTATAAAACCGGGTCATGAATTTGCATTCAAATTTAAGGCTTTTCACATTTCATCTTAAAGTCCCTAATATGGGCCTACGAAGCCCAAATCATGCTTTGGAAATGGTTCGGGACCAAAACCGAGAACTTTAGAAAACTTTGAAAAATTTCATGAAAAATAGGGGCACACTCCCATGTGATATTAGGACATGGCTGTGTGGCTCGCATGGCCATGTCCCTAGCCCATGCACTAATCTGACTTGTTGCAAACAAATTTACGTAAGCATAGGCCAATATACCAACATCAAATGGCCTTACACAACAATGAACTTTCAAATAGCATAGGCCAACATTTTATGCCAAAACAGTAATGACACATACAAAAATAACCAAGTCTTCTATACATGCCATAACCTTAAGTATAAGAAATAGGTTCTCCGGCGACTTCCAACCTGAGCTAACCTAAGGACATTATAAACAAAGAAAATAAACTGAGTGAGCTATATAGCTTAGTAAGTTGGTATGTAAATAATAAGAAATTTATTAACATGCTTTTACCAATTCTCATAATATGTTCTCAAGATAATACAATCATAATTGCACATAGTTCCACTATTTACTCTTGTTCATCTCAAGTTGTCTACTCGAGTCACAATCGCTAAATTATTTATATCTTGAGCTACGAAACTCCAAATTAAGATTTGATAATTTTCTCTGAAACTAGGCTCACATATCTTTTTACCATAAAATTTTCAGAATTTTTGGTCTAACCAATAAGTACAGTTTATTCTTTAAAGTCTCCCATGTTCTGCTATTTGACAGTTTCAACCCTTCTTCACTAAAAATTAATTATCTCATCGTATGGGATTCGGATGATGTTCCCCTTTATTTCTATTGAAAATATACTCAATAATAATTTTAAAAATTTTTCGAAATCATTCTGACCCTGTTTCACAAAAATTAAAATATCTCGTAATATGAAATTTTTTTTTCTTACACCATTTCTTTTGTGTGAAAATATACTCAATAAGGTTTAATTTCATATCTTATTAAACCTCTAATTCAATTTCCACCATTTTTGATGATTTTTCAAAATCACACAACTGTTGCTATCCAAAACTATTTTATTACTAATTTTACTGTCTCACGTTTTCTCTGTATTAACTTTCATTCAACATTCACATAGATTTCGTACATACTTGTATTACTGCAATCAGTTATACTTTCATTTCTTTATCTTGGCTATGCTAGTTGATACACTTAAACCTCAATGAAAACATATTATTTCAGTTCAACATCAAATAATATTATTGGTTCATAATTCTTTCACATTTAATCATCGCATAGTCATATTCGTTTACACTTAGTCATTTCCTATTGAACACATCGGAATAATAACGGATACACGGTGGCCTTCACATAGTACCACCCTTGTAGCCAAAGCTATTTTATTCACAAAGTGGCCTTCACATAGTACCACACTTGTGTCCAAAGCTATTATATTCACAAAGTAGCCTTCACATAGTACCACACTTGTGTCCAAAGCTATTATATTCACAAAGTGGCCTTCACATAATATCACACTTGTGTCCAAAGCTATTATATTCACAAAGTGGCCTTCATATAGTACCACACTTGCGTCCAAATCTATTTTATTCCTAAGGTTTAACCGGGAAATTTCTCACTTAGCACAATGCCATGGACTTATTTCACTTAGATGCCATGGACTTATTTCACTTAGCACATTGCCATGGACTTATTTCACTTAGATGCCATGGTTTTATTTCACTTAGCACAATGTCATATCCTAGATGTGATCTTACATGCAAGTCACTTATTTCACTTAGCACATTGTTATGGTCTAACCATGGTCTTTTACCGTCAATTCATATTTCACTACGCAACGATGGTGATCGATCCTGTATTTTTACTTAATTCGAATGTTTACTTAAATATATAATAATATTGCATAATTAACATAAATCAATAATGTTTATTAACATACAAACTTACCTCAACCTAAAATGGCGAAAAGGACTAAATCGTCCAATACTCATTTTTCCCCCATTCTAAGTCCGAACTTTGTTTTTCTTGATCTATAATATCACATTCAACTTATTAAATTATTATAATATTCAAATCAGTCCAAAAATCATATTATGGAAAAATTACATTTTTGCCCCTAAAGTTTCACATATTTACAAATTTACCTCTAGACTCGTAAAATGAACTGTATCCATTTTTCTCAATACCTAAGCCTAGCCGATTCATACTCCCTCTTATAGCAGCCCATATTTTTCACTAAATCACATTTTCTACACATATTTTACAACTTTTCCAAATAGGTCCTTTTATGAAATTTCATCAAAAATCACTTAGTAAAAGTTGTTTATCACACTCCAAACTTTCATATTCTTCCATAAAACTTCATAACATATGTATGTCATCCATGGGTAAATTTTAAACACAACCCCTAGCTCAAAATAATGGTAGAAATAGCTAAACCGAGTTACGAGGATCTCAAAAATGTAAAAATCATTAAAAACGGGGCTAGAACGGACTTACAATCGAGCTTGGAAGCTTGAAAAACCCTAGCCATGGTTTCTCCTTTGTGAAATTCGGCCATGGGGTTGAATATGGACAAAAATTGCCTTTTAATTTTGTTTTTAATTCATTTTAATTACTAAATGACCAAAATGCCCCTAACTTAAAAATATTCTATTTCACCTATTTCATGTCCTTTTTTGCCCAGCAAATTAACCAATGGCCTAATTACCATTTAAGGACCTCCAATTTAAAAAATTCATAACAATTGGACACCTCTAACATGTAGAACTCAACTTTTGCACTTTTTACAATTTAGTCCTTTTGACTAAACTGAGTGTCCAAACGTTGAAATTTTTTAATGAAATTTTCATGAAATCATTTTGTGAAATTGTAGACCATAAAAATATAATAAAAATAAATTTTTTCCTCGTCAAATTTGTGGTCTCGAAGCCACTGTTTCGACTAGGCCCAAAATCGAGCTATTACAATCTGAGTACGTAGTTGCATCCTGGAAATGTAATTCATCTTTAGATTGACGGTAAGCATGAGAGAGTAATTCAGATCTTTGACAATATGCCCCTACACTGTGTTTCAGAGTTCAAAGGTGATTGGAAAGGGATATACGGGATGGAATTGATTTGTGATTTGGAAGGAAAAGGTGAAAGTGATTCATGAAAGTTGAAAGCAACTTCGGACTGACATAAGTTGTATACAGATTTGAAATTTCAAGATATTGGATTCCAGATCGATGACAGAGTGCTTCTAGAAGTATTTCCCTCAAAGAGGACTTTTCAATGAGGTAGAGGAAACTACAATAATGTTACCCTAATCTCTTTTCTGGTAAGAATTTCAGGGATGAAAATCCCTAAGGGGGGAGAGTTATAACAACCCGATTTTAGGTCTAGTCAGAACAGTGGTTTTGGGACCACAAATCTGACGTAGAAAATTTTATTTTTATTATATTTTTATGGTCTAGAATTTTATGGAATAATTTCATGAAAATTTCATTTGAAAGTTTTGACGTTTGGGCACTCAATTTAGTCAAAAGGACTAAATTGTAAAAAGTGCAAAAGTTGAGTTCTAAATGCTAGAGCTGTCTAATTGCTATGAAATTTTAAATTGGAGGTCCTTAAATTGTAATTATACCATTGGTTAAGTTTTTGGACAAAAATGGACATGGTTAGGTATCTTTCTAAAGTTTTCATTAAGGGCATTTTAGTAATTCAGTAGTTAAACGAATTAAAAAGCCAAATTAAAAGACAATTTTTTCTCATCTTCTACCCCATGGCTAAATGTACCAAGAAGAAACCATGTCTAGGGTTTTTCAAGCTTCCAAGCTCGATTGTAAGTTTGTTCTAGCCTAATTTTTAATGACTTTTATGTTTTTGAAATCCTCGTAACATGATCTATCTATTTCTACCACTAATTTAAGAAATAATCAAGGTCTAAAAGTTTACTCGTGATGTTTTTTGTGTATTTTGATGTCTAATGGCATGAAAAGTATGTTTGGTGTATGATAAATGACTTTTGCTAAGTGATTTTCGATGAAAATGCCTAAAAAGGACATATTTGTTAAAAAGTTGTGAAATGGGTGTTAAAATGTAAATAAAAGAAAAATGTGGGCTTCTATAAGCATGTATAAGGTTCGGCTAGGCATGAGTGTTGAAGAAATTGAGTACATTTCATTTTACGAGCTTAGGGACTAAACTGTAAAAATGTCAAACTTTATGAGAAAAAAATGTAATTTTTTCCATAATGTGATTTTGGGCTGATTTGAATAGTATAATGATTAAATAGGTTAAATGTGATATTATAGATCAAGAAAAATGAGGTTCAGAATTAGAACGAGGAAAAATGAGTATTTGACGGTTAGGTCCTTTTCGCCGTTTTTATGCCGAGGTAAGTTCGTTTTTAGTAAACATTAAATTATATATGTATAAATGCTTAATTGATATAATTGTGGTAAATGTTATATTATTGAAATGAAATGTGAATGCTATTGAGTACAATACTACAGAAATGACCGATAGAGATTCGATAGAGTGAAAGTCTCAGTTAAACCTTAGGAATAGATAGGATACAAATGTCATGACATTAGGGTTACTAAGATTACGTGCAAGACCATATTTGGGATATGACATCGATAAGATACTTTGTATAAGACCATATTTGTGATATGGCATCGATACGAGACCTCGTGTAAGACCATAGCTGGGCTATTGGCATCGATACGAGATTACATGTAATACCATATTCGGGATATGGCATTGGTACGGTACTGTGTGTATGAGATTCCCGAGTATCCTATAGTATTCCAAGTGGATCAACGGGTAATGTAACAACTTAGTTTTGACCCTAGTCAGAATAGTGGTTTCGGGACCACAAATTCGAGTTAAAAAAATATTTTATTATTAATTTTCATGTATTTGGTAAGTGAATTGGCATGTGTGAAAGTCTCGTGTGAAAATTTAACTGTTTGTGTGCTTAATTTGCAAAAAGGACCTAATTGCATAAAATATAAAAGCTGTGTGCTAGATGTTTAAGTGCTTATTTGAGTTGGCTTTCTAGAGTAAAGGTCTTTATGTGGTTATTTGACCATTGGAGATTTCAATGGACATAAAAGGGCATGTGTTAGGTGAATTTTTAATGGTTGAATGAAGGGCCAAAATGGTCATTTAGATTTTATGTTAATAATAATAAAAACAAATGCATGTAAATGAATTATTTTATGTCCATTCTTAATGGAAAATACAAAGAAAATAAAAGAAAAAGAACTCCTAAGGTTCGGCCATTGTATTCTTTGATTGAGGCATGTTTTTGGTTCGGTTTTTGATAATTTCTACTTTTTTGTGATCGTTGCTAAGTGTACTATAAAGCCTATGCCTCAATTTCTGATTTTGTTGATGACTTGAAAATGTGTCATGGATGAATTCATGAGTTTTGTGTTGCTAAATGGTAAAATATGAAAGTTTGATGTTGAGTTTACATGTTTTGTCTTTGAATTTTAGTTGGATTTGAGTAAATTGAGCTAATTTGTGAAAATGTTATTTTGAAGGACTAAAATGTGAAATAAATGAAATGTGTGGACTTGTATAAGAGCCATGAAAATTCGGTTAAGTTTGTGTACAAATAAATTATGTGTATTTTGTGATTTTGTGAAAGAGGGACTAAAGTGTCGAAATGTGAAAACATGAGGGCTAGTTTGCAAATTGCCCTAAATATGTGTTTATAGATTGAATTGAATTATTTGGTGAATAAAAGGATAAATTTTGAATACTTACAGATCAAGAAAAGAGGAGTTTGGATTTAGATCGAGGAAAATCGATGATTATAGAATAAACGTTCGAATCGACACCTTCGAGTACGAGGAAAGTTCGTACTTAAAATATGATGTTAAGTAAGCTTTGATGCCTTTATTATACATGGTTTGTATATAATTGAATTGGACAATATGATGATGAATTGGAAGTTTTGGCACTAAGTGTGCGATTTAAACTAGCTTCGGCTATTTGAGGCACTAAGTGTGCGATACCAACATAGTCTTGGTTATTTGAGATGGCATTAAGTGTGCAGAAATATTTAGTTGGATTTGAGTAAATTGAGATAATTTGTGAAAATTTTATTTTGAAGGACTAAAATGTGAATTGGACTAAGTGTGCGGATGTCTAAAATACGAATAAGTTATGAAAGTCTTATAACATTCAACAAAACGGTGAGTTCAAAAGTGAATAAGTACGGGAAGATTCAGGTATGTATAATACCTAAGTGGCAGATGATGTTATGTATATGAATTTCATTAAGTTGATATAGTTTTATGGATTTAAATTGTGCAAATACTCATATATATTGTCATTTTATGTTTCATATACTATGAATGAATTGAGTATGAGCTTACTAAGCTCTTGAAAGCTTACTTTGTGTGTGTATTTGAATTGTTTTGTAGATATCGAAGCTACCAAGCTCGGGGATCATCAAAGATTGTCACCACACTATCGAATCCTATTTTGGTACTTTTGGTAATGTAAATATTTGAAATATGGCATGTATAGGCTAGTAGTTGGGAAGTATGTTTTGTGATGTATATAGTTAGCCATGAGATTTGGCTAATTTGTGTTTGAACTCATATTTGATAGTGGCTTATGATATGTGATGTTAATTTGCAATTATGGCATGTCTTAATTGGATAAAGGAGAAGATAAGTTTGGTGAGTTCATGGTATGAGAATGGATGATGTTTCTGATATAATCTTATATTATGTTTTAGTATAAAAATGTAAGGTTTATAAGTATGTAAATGATTGATACTATTATGGCATGAATGATGTATGTTTTAGTATAAAGAATGGTTGATTGGGTTGTACATATATGCTTGATTCCTTGTTTTTAGGTTAACTCATAATGGGGTGGCAAGTTGGCTTAAACCAAGCCTGCATTGTGCCACACGGTCAAAGGCCACGAACGTGCTTTGTGGCCATGTTTTTTTGGCAGTAACCTCTTAAAAATCACACGGCTTTGACACACGAGCGTGTTATATGGCCATGGGCATAAGTCAGTTGCTAGCTAAGTATCACACCACCATAGTACACGGGCGTGCCTATTGGCCGTGTGAAAAAGTCAGTATAAGACCTATTTTTGGCACGGCTGGTTCACATGGGCGTGTCTAGTGCCCGTGTGTGACACACGGCCTAGTCTCACGGGCGTGTGACTTTAACAGTTTGAAAGAATTGGTTAAGTTCTGAAAATTTTGAATAGGTTTGGTTTAGTTCTGACCTCTTCTTAATGCATGTTTAAGATCTCATTGACCTAAGAAAAGGACTTATATTGATGTTTGAATATGATGCTATATGTTTGTGAAATGAATGCGAAGTGTTTCGATATGTTTGGTAATGCCGCTTAACCCTAGTCTGGAGATGGATACGGGTTAGGGGTGTTACATTTGGTTGGTATTAGAGTTATGGTTTAGTCAATTCTAGGACTACCATAGCGTATGTGATTTTAGCTATACATGCCATATATATGAAACTGAGATAGTGTGATGAATCCTGACATTGAAATGAGCTTTTGAATAGAAATGGATCCCGATAGAGCTGTAGCTGATGATGTTGAAAGCAATGCACCTGCTCTCGTGCAAGGGACGGTGCAAGCTGATTCTCGACCGGCTACGAGTAGCCGTGATGGTGAGGCTAAGCAAGCCTTCTATCAAATGATGAACGATTGGTTCACTCAATATATTGGAACCAATCCAGATGTACAACAACCTCGACCCCCGGTTAATCCTCCTCAAACTTTGGATATGCCACGAGTGAATCCAGTATAGTTGAGTAGACCACCAGTTGACAAGATTAGAAAATATGGAGCTGAAGAATTTCGAGCTACAATAAGTGATGATGCGAAAAAAGCTAAGTTCTGGTTAGAGAACACAATAAAAGTGTTTGGTGAATTATCCTTAAGTCCCAAAGAATGCATAAAATACACAGTTTCACTTTTGAGAGACACGGCATATTATTGGTGGAAGACTTTGACATCTGTAATTCCGAGTGAACAAGTTACATGGGATTTCTTCCAAGTTGAATTCCGAAAGAAATAATCAGTCAGAGATTTATTGATCAGAAATGCAAAGAGTTTCTTGAGATTAAACAAGGCTGGATGTCTATTATAGAATACGAGCGAGAATTTGTAAGGTTGAGTCAGTATGCCCGTGAATGTGTATCTTCAGAAGCAATAATGTACAAGAGATTTGAAGACGGTTTGAATGAGGATATTTGTCTGCTATTTGGTATTCTAGAAATCAAAGAATTCGTGGTGCTTGTTGAACGACCATGTAAAGCTGAAGATCTTGGAAAAGAGAAAAGAAAGGCTGATTTTGAAGCTAGAGATGTACGAAAGAGATCATCGGGCAAATCTTTTCAATCTCGATCCAGGAAGTTTAGAGATGATAGCAGTCATTCAAATACTAGTATGGGATATTCAAACAGAGATCGCTTTAGATCACAATTGAATTACAAATCTTTAGCCACGTCTGTTGCTAGTGTTGATAATGCTAAGAATGAAAGGCCTGAATGTGAGCAATGTGGAAGACGACACTTTGGTGAATGCTGGGGAAAAAGTAATAATCGAGCTTGTTATAGTTGTAGTTCGAGAAACCATTTTATTAAAGATTGCCTAGATTTAGCTAGAAAAGATAATGTTCAGAATTCGAGATAGAGTGGTAATGTTTCTCGTGGTAGACCTCCCAGAAATACGGGAAATGTAAGTGGTAGTCAAAAAGGAACAAAAGACATAGCTATTAGATCTGAGACTCGTGCACCTGCTAGAGCGTATGCTATCCGAGCTCGCAAGGAAGCTTCATCACCAGATGTGATTACGGGTATATTTACTCTCTATGATACTTATGTGATTGCTTTGATAGATCTTGGATCAACACATTCGTATATATGTATGAACTTAGTGAACAGTAAGACTTTGTCTGTCAAGTCTACTGAATTTGTAATTAGAGTTTCAAACCCCCTAGGCAAATGTGTCTTGGTTGATAAAGTATGAGGAATTGTCCGTTAATGTTTCGAGACAATTATTTTCTGGATGACTTGATGTTGTTACCTTTTGATGAGTTTGATATAATTTTGGGTATGGATTGGTTAACCATATATGATGCTGTGGTGAACTGTAAATGGAAAACTATTGATTTGAGATGCAAGAATGATGAAATAGTCAGAGTTGAATCTAGTGATTTGAATGGGTTACCTGCTGTGATATCTTCTATGAAAGCATTGAGTATTGTGAGAAGGGTTGTGAAGCCTACTTTGCTTATGTGATCGATTCGAAAGTGTCAAAAGAAAGTTGAATATGTGCTTGTTGTTTGTGAGTTCCCTAATGTGTTTCCTAAAGAACTTTCGGGATTACCTCTACTTAGAGAGGTAGAATTTGGCATAGAATTGGTACCTAGTACTAATCTGATTTCAATAGCTCCGTACAAAATGACTCCAATCGAGTTAAAAGAATTAAAGTCTCAGTTGCAAGAATTGACCAATCGAGGATTTGCTAGACCGAGTTTCTCACCTTGGGGTGCTCCGATTTTATTTGTGAAAAAGAAAGACGGTACGATGAGAATGTGTATAGATTATTGTCAGTTGAATAAAGTGACTGTCAAGAATAAGTATCCGTTACCTCGAATTGATGATTTGTTTGATCAGTTGAAAGAAGCTACTGTGTTTTTAAGAATAGATTTGATATCGGGCTACTATCAGCTACGAGTGAAAGATTCAGATATTTCAAAGACTACTTTCAGAGCAAGGTATGACCATTATGAATTTGTAGTTATGCCTTTCGGATTGACTAATGCACTACTATCTTTATGTATTTGATGAATAGAATATTCAGACTGTATTTAGATCAATTTGTTGTAGTATTCATTGATGACATATTGATTTATTCACGGATGAATCAGTGCATGCCAAGCATTTGAGAATAGTGCTACAAACTCTGCGAAATAAACAGTTGTATGCGAAATTTAGTAAATGTGAATTCTGGATGTGAGAAGTTGGCTTTCTGGGCCATATTGTATCAGCTTCTAGTATCCGAGTTGATCCGAGCATGATTTTAGCTATTCTGGATTGGAAGCCTCCGAGGAATGTATCTGAAGTCTGCAGTTTTCTAGTACTTGCCGGTTACTACAGACGATTTGTAAAAGATTTCTCTGCGATAGCAACTCCATTAACAAAATTGCTTCAAAAAGATGTGAAGTTTGAGTGGTCTAAAAATTGTCAAAACAGCTTTGATCAATTGAAAGCCGTGTTGACTGAAGCTCCGATTTTGGTACAACTTGAATCAGGTAAAGAATTTGTTGTTTAGAGTGATGCTTCATTGAACGGACCCGGTTGTGTATTAATGCAAGAAGGAAAATTTATTGCTTATGCTTCGAGACAGTTGAAGCCACAGGAAAAGAATTATCTGAGTCACGACCTCGAGTTAGCTGCTATTGTGTTACTTTGAAGAGTTGGCGTCATTATCTGTTCGGTGAGAATTGTCATGTGTTTTCTGATCATAAGAGTTTGAAGTATTTGATGACTCGGAAAGATTTGAGTTTGCGACAGAGAAGATGGTTAGAATTGTTGAAAGACTACGAACTTGTGATTAATTATCACCCGGGAAAAGAAAATGTTGTTGCAGATGCTTTGAGTCAAAAATCGTTATTTGCTTTATGTGTGAAGAATGTTCATTTAGTTCTGTCTGAAGATGGTTTAGTTTTAGCTAAATTAAAAGCAAGACCCTTGTTCTTACAGCAAATTATCGAATCTTAGAAGATTGATAATGAGATTTTGGCTATATGAGCTCAGTGTGATGTAGAGATTGATTCAGAATTCAAAGTTGATGAAGATAATTGTTTAAGATTTAGAGATCGGATTTGTATTCTGAGAAATCCAAAGTTAATTCAAATGATTCTGAGTGAAGCCCACAGTAGTCGGTTATCTGTGCATCCGGGTAGTACAAAAATGTATAATGACTTGAAACAACACTATTGGTGGTCTGGAATGAAAAGAGATATTTCTGACTTTGTTTCGAGATGTTTAATCTATCAGGAAGTTAAAGCTAAGCATCAGGTGCCATCTGGGTTATTACAACCGATTATGATTCCGGAGTGGAAATAGGATCGAGTGACCATGGACTTTGTATCCGGTTTACCTCTATCTCCGAGAAAGAAAGATGCAATTTGGGTTGTAGTTGATCGTTTGACAAAATTAGATCATTTCATTCCAGTTCGATCTGATTATTCACTTGATAAATTAGCTGAGTTATACATTTCTGATACAGTACTTACCTTTGATTGAATTCGCTTATAACAACAATTTTCAGTCGAGCATCAAAATGGCACCATACGAAGCTTTATACGGTTGTAAATGTTGTACAACTTTGTATTGGACAGAGCTCAGCGAAAATAAGATGCTCGAGGTTGATTTGATAAAAGAAACTGAACAGAAAGTGAAAGTAATCTGAGATAGTTTGAAAGCAGCTTCTAATCATCAGAAATCATATGCAAATTTGAAAAGAAAATATATTGAGTTTGATATCGGTGAGAAAGTGTTTTTGAAAGTGTCCCCGTAGAAGAAAGTGCTTCAATTTGGTAGAAAAGGCAAATTGAGTCCGAGATTCATCGGGCCGTATGAAATCATTGAGCGAGATGGGCCAGTTGTTTATAGATTGAGGCTACCATCTGAATTAGAAAGATTCATAATGTATTTCACGTATCGATGCTTCGACGATACAGATCTGATCCTTCGAATGTAATTCCTCCGTCTGAGATCGAAATTCAGTCTGATATGACTTACGAAGAAAAACCGATCCGAATCTTAGTTCGAGAGGTTAAAGAGTTACGTAATAAGAAGATTCCTTTAGTTAAAGTGATGCGGCATCGGCACGGTATTGAAGAGGCCACGTGGGAGCCTGAAGATGCTATGAAACAACAATATCCAAATCTGTTTAACGGTAAGATTTTCGAGGACGAAAATCCTTAAGGGGGGAGACTTGTAACAGCTCAATTTTGACCCTAGTCGGAATAGTGGTTTCAGGACCACAAATTCGAGTTAGAAAAATATTTTAATATTAATTTCCATGTATTTGGTAAGTGAATTGGCATGTGTGAAAGTCTCGTGTGAAAATTTAACTGTTTGTGTGCTTAATTTGCAAAAAGGACCTAATCGCATAAAATATAAAAGCTGTGTGCTAGATGTTTAAGTGCTTATTTGAGTTGGCTTTCTAGAGTAAAGGTCTTTATGTGGTTATTTGACCATTGGAGATTTCAATGGACATAAAAGGGCATGTGTTAGGTGAATTTTTAATGGTTGAATGAAAGGGCAAAATGGTCATTTAGATTTTATGTTAATAATAATAAAAACAAATGCATGTAAATGAATTATTTTATGTCCATTCTTAATGGAAAATACAAAGAAAATAAAAGAAAAAGAACTCCTAAGGTTCGGCCATTGTATTCTTTGATTGAGGTATGTTTTTGCTTCGGTTTTTGATAATTTCTACGTTATTGTGATCGTTGCTAAGTGTACTATAAAGCCTATGCCTCAATTTCTGATTTTGTTGATGATTTGAAAATGTGTCATGGATGAATTCATGAGTTTTGTGTTGCTAAATGGTAAAATATGAAAGTTTGATGTTGAGTTTACATGTTTTGTCTTTGAATTTTAGTTGGATTTGAGTAAATCGAGCTAATTTGTGAAAATGTTATTTTGAAGGACTAAAATATGAAATAAATGAAATGTGTGGACTTGTATAAGAGCCATGAAAATTCGGTTAAGTTTGTGTACAAACAAATTATGTGTACTTTGTGATTTTGTGAAAGAGGGACTAAAGTGTTGAAATGTGAAAACATGAGGGCTAGTTTGCAAATTGCCCTAAATATGTGTTTATGGATTGAATTGAATTATTTGGTGAATATAAGGATTAATTTTGAATACTTATAGATCAAGAAAAGAGGAGTTTGGATTTAGA
The DNA here is from genome assembly GCF_007990345.1 of Gossypium hirsutum. Classification (NCBI taxonomy): domain Eukaryota; kingdom Viridiplantae; phylum Streptophyta; class Magnoliopsida; order Malvales; family Malvaceae; genus Gossypium; species Gossypium hirsutum. Next base: position 69,182,610 of record NC_053431.1, read on the forward strand.
TCGAGGAAAATTGATATTATAGAATAAACGTTCGAATCGACACCTTTGAGTACGGGGTAGGTTCGTACTTAAAATATGATGTTAAGTAAGCTTTGATGCCTTTATTATACATGGTTTGTATATAATTGAATTGGACAATATGATGATGAATCTGAAGTTTTGGCACTAAGTGTGCGATTTAAACTAGCTTCGGCTATTTGAGGCACTAAGTGTGCGATACCGACGTAGTCTCGGTTATTTGGGATGGCACTAAGTGTGTGGAAATATTTAGTTTCGGCTAACCATATAGCACCAAGTGTGCAGATGTCTAAAATACGAATAAGTTATGGAAAGTCTTATAACATTCAACAAAAAGGTGAGTACAAAAGTGAATAAGTACAGGAAGATTTAGGTATGTATAGTACCTAAGTGGCAGATAATGTTATGTATATGAATTTCATTCAGTTGATATAGTTTTATGGATTGAAATTGTGCAAATGCTCATATATATTGTCATTTTATGTTTCATATACTATGAATGAATTGAGTACGAGCTTACTAAGCTCTTGAAAGCTTACTTTGTGTGTGTATTTGAATTGTTTTGTAGATATCGAAGCTACCAAGCTCGGGGATCATCAAGGATTGTCACCACACTATCGAATCCTATTTTGGTACTTTTGGTAATGTAAATATTTGAAATATGGCATGTATAGGCTAGTAGTTGGGAAGTATGTTTTGTGATGTATATAGTTAGCCATGAGATTTGGCTAATTTGTGTTTGAACTCATATTTGATAGTGGCTTATGATATGTGATGTTAATTTGCAATTATGGCATGTCTTAATTGGATAAAGGAGAAGATAAGTTTGGTGAGTTCATGGTATGAGAATGGATGATGTTTCTGATATAATCTTACATTATGTTTTAGTATAAAAATGTAAGGTTTATAAGTATGTAAATGATTGATAATATTATGGCATGAATGATGTATGTTTGAGCATAAAGAATGGTTGATTGGGTTGTACATATATGCTTGATTCCTTGTTTGTAGGTTGACCCATAATGGGGTGGCAAGTTGGCTTAAACCAAGCCTGCATTGTGCCACACGGGCGTGCTTTTTGGCCGTGTTTGTTTGGCAGTAACCTCTTAAAACTCACACGGCATTGACATATGGGCGTGTTATATGGCCGTGGGCATAAGTCAGTATCTAGCTAAGTATCACACGGCCATAGTACATGGGCGTGCCTATTGGCCGTGTGAAAAAGTCAGTATAGGACCTATTTTTGGCACGGCTGGTTCACATGGGCGTGTCTAGTGCCCGTGTGAGACACACGGCCTAGTCACAGGGGGGTGTGACTTTAACAGTTTGAAAGAATTTGTTAAGTTCTAAAAATTCTGAATAGGTTCAGTTTAGTTTCGACCTCTTCTTAGTGCATGTTTAAGGTCTCATTGACCTAAGAAAGGGACTTATATTGATGTTTGACTATGATGCTATGATGTTTGTGAAATGAATGCGAAGTGTTTCGATATGTTTGATAATGCCGCTTAACCCTAGTCCGGCAATGGATACGGGTTAGGGGTGTTACAGGTAATTTAATGGATATGTCAAAGATGAGAAAGAGCATGTAAGTGTTATGAATTGGTACAGGTATGTACGTAAAGTTTATAAGCTTTGACTTCATGAAATTGTGAGTTCATGATTTCCATGAGAACGATTTTGTGAAAACCTTTTGATTATTGGTCTATACTTGTGATGTATGAAATTCATGATAAATTCGGTTGAAGATCATGTGATTGGCTTTCGGGCCAAATTGAGTTGTGAAATAGTGTTTTTTATTCACTTAAATTGTGATTTATCAGATATGAGAATAAGTAAAGATTGGCATAATTGGCTATTTAAATGGTTATGAAAGTACTCGAAGATAAAAGTTTAGGCAATTGAAAGATATTAAGATATTTCCTTGGAAATATGAGTACACATAATCAATGTACATGTTTACTATGAGGTTTGAAATGATTTGTTAATTGCTATAACATGTTACAAAGGAGGGATTATGGTTGTTAGGCTAATGCCAAAATATGTTAAATTATACTTATAAGTTGATAGAGTAAACATAGTGACTGAATAAAGTTATTACTATAAGATTCATAGTAATTTTGTATTATTTTGTGTTTAATTTGTTGTACTGGATAAAAATTTGGTAAGAGTTGCTTATTATTTTCGTACAGACTTACTAAGCTAAATAGCTTACCCCCCTTCCTTTCCCATGTTTTATAGTGGCGTCAAGCTAGCTCAGGTTGGAGATCGCCAGAGATCCTATCACACTATCAAGCTATCTTTTTGGGTATTGATGAATTCAAGTATTTTGAATTATGTTATGTATAGGGAATTGGTCTTTTTTTTATGTAACACCCCTTACCCGAGTTCAATGCCGGAACAGGATACGAGGTGTTACTGAACTTAAACACATACAAACATACAATTCCTAGTTATGAAATTTTGCTCCAATTTAAAACTGTTCACAATACCTTAATGTCCCTACTATGGGCCTACGAGGCTTTGAACACACTATGGAATAGATTTAGGACTAATCTGTACACTCTAGAAAACTTTGTAAAATTTCAAGCAGACAGGAGCACAAGCCTGTGTGGAAGGCACACGCCTTCTTAACTTGGCCATGTCGAAGGCCCGTGTGGCTCACATAGCCTGAACATATTGGGACATGCCCATGTTCCTGGCCCGTGTGAATTTATTTCTCGATTGGAACATATAGGGGTTTTCAAACGGCTTGGCACACACTCGTTCCATCACCCGTGTCCCCCACACGGCCATGACGCGCGTCGTGTCTCAGCTCGTGTACAAAAAACTTGACATTCTATTTCTAACGTCAGCAACCCTTTAGGGGCATACAGACATGGTACACTCCCGTGTACTAGGCTGTGTCCTCCACACGGCCGTGTCTCCGCCTGTGTGGTTACTACTGGGCTTTCTGTTCTGCCAACTTTAGGTACAGGGGACACACGGCCTGGCTACATGCCCATGGGGCAGACCGTGTGTCACACACGGCCTAGACACACGCCCATGTGGCTGCCTCTATGGACAAATACAATGCTATCTACCAAGTCTTTTTCCACCCTTACTTGCACCAACCTACACAACATCAAATATCTCCAATACAAGCATAAACACACATAACCAAAACATCTACATCCAAAGGAATTTTCATCAAATGTATTTAATAGTAATCAATATTAGCCAACATCAATGGCCTATACAAAATGAATATCACATCTATATGAGCCAACACTTGTAGCTAAACTAACGTGACACTAAACAAAAAGAACAAGTCCTATACATGCCAAACTCAAAACATTTATACTAGCTATACCAAAAGCTTTATGTGATAGTGTGATTCGACCAATGTCCCTTGATTCCCGATATTAACTTGGTGGCACTATAAGAAAATGGAAAAGAGAATGAGTAAGCATAAATCTTAGCAAGTTGCATGTAAATAAGTAACAACGTCAACCATGCATTTTTAAACACATAGCATGTTATAAACCAACACAACATTCTTGAGTGAACAAAGGTAGATATCACTACCTACTTATACATCAAAAATATAAGCCAAAGATTAAAAATCATCCCAAAATCATTTTCATAAATAGAACTTACTCATGTTATTCTTACTATTAAGGCATCATAACTAGACTCACATCTCATGAGTTTTGAATGAAAAAAACTTGTACCACTCACAACATGATTATATCATTCCATATCTCTATGATAAGCTTTAAAAATAACCCGTGAAACCCTTTGGAATACTAAAGGATATCTGATAAGCCTCATACAAGAGGGTAAATTGTCGATGCCATGTCCTAGACATGGTTTTCCTTTGGCTCACATGTCGAGGCTGATGACATGTCCCAGACATTGTCTTACACTAGCTCTCATCTCAATGCAGATGTCATGTTCCAAACATGGTCTTACACTGGCTCTCATATTGTGGCCGACGCCATGTTCTAGACATGGTCTTACACTAACGCACATATCAATGTCGATGACATGTCCCATACATGGTCTTACACTAGCGCACATATCAACACCGATGCCATGTCCCAGACATGGTCTTACACTGGCTCTCATAATGTGGCTGATGCCATGTTCCAAACATGGTCTTACACTAGCACACATATCACTCACATGTGATGGCATGGATATCCAATCTATTCCTAGGTTCAACCGGGAATTTATCACGTTAAATTTCATCATGCATTATTCATCATATTATGCAAAATCAATCATTCAACACATAATAACAATAAAGTTTCCTTACTTACGTACAACTTACCTCGGTATACAAAAAGTGGGTGACTAGATTGAATTAGTCTACTAGCTTGGCCTTCCCCCGGTCTAGGTCCGGCTTTCGTATTTCTTGATTTGCAAGAGGATAGCTTGGCTGAATTTTTAAGCTCCAAAAACCCTTATTTTTGCTGAGAATTTCGATGGAGAAGAAGAACACTATAGCCTCCCTTTTCTTTATTTTATTTTAGTCAAATAAGTCACCAAAAGCTCACCAAACCTTGACATTTTGATTTTCTTTGTCCCTATGACCGACCATCTCATTATTAAAGGCCTATTTGCTCTTTAAAGACCCCTAATTTTGGTTCTCTAGCTATTTGACACCTTTAGCTAATGAAATATATGCGATTTAGTCCTTTTTCGTAATTAAGCATGCAATCGCTAAAATTATTTCACCAAAATTTTCATGCATTCATATAAAAATGTTGTAAAACATAAAATAATATTAAAAAATAATTTCTCTGACCTCGAGTTAGTGGTTCTGAAACCACTGTTCTAACTAGGCCCGAAATCGGGCTGTTACAATTCTCTCCCCTCAGGGATTTTCGTTCCAGAAAATCTTACTGGTGAAAAGGTTAGGGTATTGATCTCTCACAGTCTCCTCGGGTTCCCATGTGGCCTCTTCAACCCCATGTCAATGCCATAGTACTTTCATGAGTGCTATACTTTTATTTCTCAATTGCTTGACCTCTCGAGCTAAGATCTTAACTGGCTCTTTGCCATAAGTCATGTCTGATCGAATCTCAACCTCTGTTGGTGAAAGAACGTCGAAGGGTCAGAATGGTAACGACACAACATCGACACATGGAAAATGTTGTGGATCTTCTCTAACTCGGATGGAAAGGCTAGTCGATAAGCTACCAGTCCAATTCTCTCAGTCACCTCATAAGGTCCAATAAAATGTGGACTTAATTTTCCTTTCTTACCGAATCTGAGGACTTTCTTCTATGGGGATACTTTTAAAAACACCTTATTACTTACTTGAAACTTAATTTCTTTTCATTTCAAGTCCACGTAGGATTTCTGTATATCCGTAGCGGCCTTCAAACAATCATGAATTACCATTACTATCTCTTTGGTCTCTTTGACTAAGTCGACCCCGTGAATATAATTTTCTCTAAGTTCAGTCCAAAACAAGGGTGTTCGGCACTTACGTCCATACAAAGTCTCATAAGACTCTATTTTCAAGCTCGACTGATGGCTATTGTTGTAGGCAAACTCTACCAGTGGTAAATACTTTTCCCAACTGCCTTGGAATTCAAGAACACAACATCGCAACATGTCTTCAAGAATTTGAATTACTCTTTCTGATTGACTGTCGGTTTGCAGATGAAAAGCTGTGCTAAAATTCAACTTTGTCCCCAAAGGTTCTTGTAACTTTTTCCAAAATCGTGAAGCAAACCTCTAATCTCTATCCAAAATAATCGATAAGGGCACTCCGTGAAGTCTCACAATTTCAGAAACATACAACTCGGCTAGCTTGTCAAGCGAGTAGTCGATATGTACCGGAATAAAGTGAGCTGATTTCATTAGTCGATCTACTATGACCCAAACAACATCTTTCTTTCTTGGTGATGACGACAATCACGTCACAAAATTCATGGTAATTCGATCCCATTTCCACTCAAGAACCATTATAGGATGAAATAAACTTGAAGGTACTTGGTGGTCGGCTTTCACTTGCTGACAAATCAAACATTTCAATACAAACTCTGAGATGTCTCTTTTCATACTCGGCCACCAATACAATCTCTTCAAGTCATTATACATCTTGGTACTACCCGGATGGACTGACATACAACTACTATATGCCTCATGAAGAATTTTTCCAATAAGCTCATCATCTCTAGGTATACAGACCCCATCTCAGAACATCAAACAACCATCAGTACTAATCCAAAAATTTGATTCGTTAACTATCTCACACTGAGTCATCTTGGCTTGCAAATCTTTATCACTTTTTTGAGCTTCACAAATCTCTTGATGAAACATAGACCTAGCTCTCAACTCTACTAAAATCAAACCATCCTCGGTTACAGACAACTGAGTATTCATAGCTCTCAAGGCAAACAATGACTTCACGTTTGCCTTTACCAAGTGATAGTCAATTACCAGCTCATAATCTTTAATCAACTCCAGCCACCTTTTTTGTTGTAGATTCAAATCATTTTGAGTCATCAAGTATTTTAGGCTTTTATGGTCGATGAATACTGTAATGCCCCGCACCCGAGACCGTTGCCGGAGTCGAACACGAGGTGTTAACGAACTTAATTCATTTATTTACACAGTTCATTTTAAAATTTCCAGAGAAGCTGGCTAACTGCGTCACTGTCACCTTAAAAATCATATCTCGAGTTCAAAAACTCGAAAACTGATTCCGTAAATTTTCCCTAAAAATAGACTCATATATCCATCTACATATTGTTTTCTAGAATTTGTGGTAGGGCAAATTAGTACAGTTTATTAGTTAAAGTCTCCCCTGTTTCAGGGTTTGCCTACTCTGACCTTCATGCATTATGACTTAGATATCTCCCTGTACAGGCTTCAATACATATGCTGTTTATTTATAATGAAACTAGACTCAAAAAGGAATCTGTACATATAAAGCATGACTTCTAATTATTTTTGGTTAATTTATGGTAAGTTTCCAAAGTCAGAATAGGGGATCCAGTAATCGTTCTGGCCCTGTTTCACGAAAACTTAAACATCTCATAGAATACGGCTCATATGGTCGTTTTGCTTCTTCCATATGAAAATATACTTATCAAGGTTCGATTACATAATTTATTCATTATTTAATTACATTCCTACTATTTTTAGTGAATTTTCAAACTCACATCACTGCTGCTGTCAGCATCTATTTTAAGGTAAATTTCACCTATTTCATAGTTTCCATGCTTCAACTAGCCATTTGACATACATAGCACCAAATATGATCGTGATTAACCATTCCAATGGCTAATCATTGCCAAGCATTTCCACACCTCTCAATAACCATATATATACAAAATGATTTTAATACTATGCTTAAAATATTTAAGCCATTTTCGCATGGCTATCCGAATATATACACATTACCAAAGGTACTTGATTAACAACAAAGGTTAGTCCTATACATGCCATTATCAACGTTTAACTAAAAGAGTACCAAAAGGGCTTAGATAGTGTGGACGACTTCGACTTCGACAATCCCGAGTCCGATAGCTGACGAACAAAAATCTATAAAACAGAGAATTAAAGAAACGGAATAAGCATTTAATGCTTAGTAAGTTTTGAGTAACGAAATTATTTACGACTAAAGTATAGCGTTCATATGACTAAATGAATAATTTCATATATGCACATTCTCAAAATCATAATTTCTTCACGCTTCAACCAATATATTCATACATAGGGTATCAAACCTAACTAGAGGCTGGAAGCTCGTTAATCAATTGAGCTAGTACTATTTGAAAGGAATCAACCTTTCCGATGCATATACGAAACATACCTTATCGTTTGTATTTTATGAGCGTATTAATTGAAATTATTACAGCAAGATCGCTCGCTTCCAAACCCAAGTATCTTCGGGATTTAGCCGGATATAGCAACTCGCACAAATGCCTTCGGGTCTTAGCCCGGATATAGTCACTAGCATGAATGCCTTCGAGACTTAGCCCGGATATAGTCACTAGCACAAATGCCTTCGGGACTTAGCCCGGGTATAGCAACTACTCGCACAAATGCCTTCGGGACTTAGCCCAGATATAGTAACTTGCACAAATGCCTTCGGGACTTAGCCCGGATATCATCCGAATAATCAAGCACATATACCAATAAATCATGACACATCCATATTTCATTATCATAACTAGAATTCAAACACAAGACGCTTATCAACCATTACCATTTTCAGCTCAATAGCCACATACAAAGAGCATGATTTTGATTTGCTTTATAACATGATCTCTATACACATTCAGCTACCCGTCATAGGTATTAACTAATCACCTCAATATACAATTCAAGTAGAATCATTATATCACCATTTATTTGTTACGCTTATATGTCATGACTTAATCAAATCATAAGCTAAGTTTCATTACTCGAAAACTTACCTCGGATGTTGTCAAACGATTTCAACGGCTATTCGATCACTTTTTCCTTTCCCTTATCCAACTTTGATCCTCTAAGCTCTTGAGCTAAATCAAACAATTTACTTCCCAATCAAACACAATCACGCGGCATCCATATACATTTTAGAACCATTCTTAACATATTTACTACTCATTTACAAACAAAATACTCATATCACATTTATAAAACTACAAGCCGAATATACCTATGTGTGACCATCCCAATTTAATCGATTTCTTGTTTTATGCACTACCACATATTCACACACATATATATATATTATGCCATTTACTCATAAACCCCATTATGCCGAATATTCATTAACCAATAGTCACACACACTACTTATGTACAAAAATTTATCCACCCTAGCCTATAGTTCATTCGGCCATTCATCACTCAACCAAACAAAATTTCATAGCAAACTCCTATGACCAAGCACACACATATACTTACATCCCAATACTCATAACATTCAAAATCACATTTTAAGTAAATTATCTTAAACAATGCCGAATCCTTAAGTGATTAAACATCAAATTTTTACTCAATTCCCAAACATATAAACAACATTTATTCATGACATCAAGCATCTTCATTTCGGCTATTACACATATATACACTAGCAATCAAATACTAACATTTGCACTTCACCTTAATAGCTAGCTTAGCAAACCTTAATTTAACATATAATTGTTCATAACACAATTAAAGCATCCTCTCCATTCCATCAATTCAAAACACATACATTGCCCAATAATATCCAAAATCATATTCGGCCTTAGTACTCAACTTGCTAGCCGATTTTTCTCCATCTAGCAACTAATGCACATATGTGCTCATTTGTTAGACTCTACTTAACCTAACTACCAATTTTTTCTTTTCATCCAAATAACATGAACAACAACCATTTCTTGAACATTTTCTCTTAACTGATTACTCATGTTACCAACAAGATTCAAAATTTGGACATGGGCTAAGCAAGGAGCTTAATGACTAACTCAAAAAAAAATGCTAGAAATCCAAGAATCATCCTTGAACTTACCTTGATTTAGCTAACCACCATAGATGAATTTTTCCAAGCTTGTTCTCTCCTAGTCACGGCAATGAGGAGCAAAGATGAAAACTTTGGTTTCTCCTCCCATTTACCACATGTTTTATTATTCTTAATTCCTTATTTTATTTTGTAAACTAATAATGCTAATAGAAAATACATATTATCATCAATGACCCATACCATGGCCTGTGACAGCCCTAAAGTGACCCTAGTCGGAAAGTGGTTTCGGGACCACTAAACCGAGTCACAAAAATAATTAGATGTTATATTCTATGTTTATTTCATGTGAAAGTGCATGTGTGAAAATTTCATGCTTTGATTTTGCCAATTGTGAGTGAAATTATGAAAAATGACTCATGTGAAAATTTTTGCAAATGCTATGGGCTAATTTATAGTGGCCAAATAACTTATAGTATGAAATAGGTGGATTTGCATGTCAAATTTCCCACCTTAAAACCTAGTGGCCGGCCATGATAGGCATGATAAGCATTTGTGCAATTTTTTATTTATATTGAAATTATGGCATAAGTATGGCACAAATAAAATATGTTATTTTGTGTCATAAAATGTTAGTAATAAAATAAATAAAAGAGAGAATAAAAGAAAAGTAATGAAAAAAAAAAAAAGAAGATCATCATTCATGTTCTTGCTAGCCGTGAGCTAAAGAAAAGAAAGGAGAAAAAAATGTGTTCATCCTTTTTCATCTTCATCCTTGGCCGAAAATGCTAAGAAGAAGGGGGAAGGGGAAGTAAAACATTCGGCCACTCCTTCTAGTCTTGAATAAGGTATGCAATGCATGGTAGCTTTTGGAAATTTTTGAATGTATTAAGCTAGTTACTAAGTCCCTTAGTTAGCCCATGTTCAAATCTTGAATCTTGTTGGTAACATGAGCAATCGGTCATGAGAAAATGTTCAAGAAATGGTTGTTGTTCATGTTATTTGGATGAGAAATGGTGAGTTTTGTTGTTTCATGTTAAAGTTAGGTGAATGATGATAGAGGAGTGTTTGAACTATAAACAGAATCATAGGTGAGCATTAGACACTAAGGAAAAAGAATCGGCTACCTTGTTATGAGCTAGGGCCGAATGTGAGTTTGGTTGTGTTTGAATATTACATGCTTGGTGGAATGGTGGATGAAAGTGCCGAATGTGATCTTTAGTTTGGCATGAAGTAGTAAATTAAGGTTTGCTAAGCTAGCTAGTAAGGTGAAATGCAAATGTTAGTGTTTGATATGGTAATAATCTGCTTGGGGACAGCAGCAGTAACGTGACTTTAGAAAATCACCATAAATTTATGGATTTGAATTAGAGGCTGAATGAGACATGAAATTAAAGCTTAATGAGTCTAGTTTCTTATAAAAGAAACCGTGTAAGCAAAGGAATTTCCGATAATGAGATACTTAAAGTTGTGTGAGACAGCGCAGAATGACACTGTAATCCTCTGTTCTGTTTTTAGAAAATCATTATAAATTGTACAAAAATGGTTATAAGATAAAATTTATATGATTAGACTCCTTAATGAGTCTAGTTTCAAATTAAATCAAATACAACACATTTTGAATTCTGTAAAATGAGAAATTTGATTCGTAGTGAAGAGTGGTCAGATTAGTCAAACAGTGAAACAGGGGAAACTTTAAGAAAAATCTGGTATTGATTGGCCAAGCCTAAAATTCTGAAAATTTTATGGATGGAAGATGTACCAGTCTATATTCAGGGAAAATTAACGGCAAGTGATTTGGAGTTTTGTAGCTCCAGTTATAAATAATTTAGTGACTGCTGCTCAGGAAAACAGCTCGTAGTGAATATGTGATTTTGTTGTAAACATTATTGAAAATTTGCTAATGAATTATTTATTGATTTTTATAAAGCTTATTATAATCTATGTGTGTGAAAGTCGAATCAATATATATGTTATTCTGAAAGTAATACTTGAATAGTCGATTAATGACTATTTTAAAATTTGTTGAACTTAAGCTCAAGAGCAAAGGGGAACTAAATCCGATAAAGGGAAGGAAAAAGTAATTGAATAGCCATTGAAGTCGTTCGACAACATCCAAGGTAAGTCTTCGAGTAATGACCCTACTTGAATTATATTGAAATGATTAGTCATACTATGATGGATAGTCGAATGTGCATAGAGACTATGTTATAAAGCCAATTGAAATCATGCTCTTTGTGTGTGGCTATTGAGCCGAAATTGGAAAGGTTTAATAAATGCTTTGTGTTTGAGCCTTAGTAATGAAAGTGAAACATGGATGTGTCATGATTGTTGATATATGTGTGCATGAGCATTTGAATGATATCCGGGCTAAGACCCGAAGGCATTTGTGCGAATTGATATATCCGGGATAAGACCCGAAGGCATTTGTGCGAATTGATATATCCGGGTTAAGACCCGAAGGCATTTGTGCGAATTGATATATCCGGGCTAAGAACCGAAGGCATTTGTGCGAAATGATATATCCGGGATAAGACCCGAAGGCATTTGTGGGAATTGATATATCTGGGTGAAGACCCGAAGGCATTTGTGCGAATTGATATATCCGGGCTAAGACCTGAAGGCATTTGTGCGAATTGATATATCCGGGATAAGACCCGAAGGCATTTGTGCGAATTGATATATCTGGGTTAAGACCCGAAGGCATTTGTGCGAATTGATATATCCGGGCTAAGACCTGAAGGCATTTGTGCGAATTGATATATCCGGGATAAGACCCGAAGGCATTTGTGCGAATTGATATATCCGGGTTAAGACCCGAAGGCATTTGTGCGAATTGATATATCCGGGCTAAGACCTGAAGGCATTTGTGCGAATTGATATATCCAGGCTAAGACCTGAAGGCATTTGTGCGAATTGATATATCCGGGATAAGACCCGAAGGCATTTGTGCGAATTGATATATCCGGGCTAAGACCTGAAGGCATTTGTGCGAATTGATATATCCGGGCTAAGTCCCGAAGGCATTTGTGCGAATTGATATATCCGGGATAAGACCCGAAGGCAATTGTGCAAGTTGATATATCCGGGCTAAGACCCGAAGGCATTCGTGCGAGTTGCTATACCCGGGTTAAGACCCGAAGGCAATTGAGCTTGTGGTTATATCCAGCTAAATTCCGAAGAAACTTGGGTTTGAATGTGAGCGTTTTGTGCTGCAATAAATTCAATTAATACGCTCGATAAACCCAAACGATAAGGTATGTTTGCATGTGCTTCGAAAAAAAAAAGTCGATTCGTTTTAAATAATATTCGTTCAATCGACTAACGAATTTTCGGCTTTTAGATAGGTTGATACCTTGTGTGTGTATATGTTGATGAAGTGTGAAGTAAGTATGCTTATGAGAATGTGGATTAATAAAGTGATTTATTTAGCTATGTGAATGCAATACTTTAGTCAAAGCCGATTTCATTACTTGAAACTTACTAAGCTTTAAAATGCTTACCCCGTTGCTTTGGCTCTCTGTTTTATAGATATTGTTCGTTAGCTATCGGATTCGGGATCATCGAAGTCGAAGTCATCCACACTATCAAAGCTCTTTTGGTACTCTTTTAGTTGAACTCTGGATATGGCATGTATAGGACTACCCGTTTGTTGTGGGTCATGGACCCTTTGGACTTGTATAATTTTGGTTAGCCATGGAAAAATGGCTTATATATGTTTGAGTATAATGTTATAATCATTTAGTGTGAATATGCTTGACAAGGATTGGCCATGGGAATGGTTAATCACCATCATCATTTGTGCTACTCATGCTAAAAGGGCTAGTTGAATCATGGAAATTATGAAATAGGTAAAGTCTACCTTAAAGGCAGATGCTGACAGCAGCAGTGATGTAGATTTGGAAAATCACTAAAAATAGTAGGAATGGAATTAAATAGTGACTAAATTATGTAAACGAACCCTGATGAATCTATTTTCATAGGAAAGTAACGAAACAATCATATGGACAGTATGTTAAGAGATATTCAGGTTCTCGTGAGACAGGGCCAGAACGGTTTCTGGATTCCCTGTTCCGACTTTGGAAATTCATTATAAATTAACCAGAGATAATTAGGAGTCATACCATATATGTATAGATTCCTCTCTGAGTCTAGTTTCCATAGAAACAAACGGCATCAGTATTGAAGCTCTGTGCAGGGAGATATCCAAGTCGTAATGCGCAAAGGTCAGTGTAGTCGATCCCTGTAACATGGGGGACTTTGACTAATAAACTGTACTAATTTTCCAGACCAAAAATTCTAGAAAAAAATATGTAGATGGGCATATGAGTCTAGTTTCAGGGAAAAATCACGAAACTGATTTTCGAGTTGTGAAACTCAAGATATGATTTTTAAAGCGACTAGTACGCAGATTGGGCAGCGTCTGGGAAATATTTTTATAAGGGGTTTAAAGTCTGTTAACACCTCGTGTTCGACTCCGGTGTCGGTCTCGGGTTCGGGGTGTTACATTTGATTGGTATCAGAGCCACAGTTTAGTCGATTCTAGGACTACCGTAATGCGTTGGGTCTAGCTATACATGCCATTTTATGTGATTATCTGATAGTGTGGTGATTTCTGACATTTGCAAATGTGTTTAATTATAGTAATGGATCCCGATCCCGACCGAGTGGTAGCTGATGATCTTGAGAGTGTAGCGCCTGCTCCCGCACAAGGGACAGCGCCGACGGACTCTCAACCGAATGCTAGTAACCCGAATGATGAAGCTAGACAAGCTTTCTATAGCGTGATGAATGATTGGTTTAACCAATACATTCGAACTAATACGGTTGTTCCACAACCTCCATTCCCGACTAATACAACCCCCGCACCTACAATACCTCCGGTAACTGACCAAATAAGGTCAAATAAGCCCCCAGTTGACAAAATCCGAAAACATGGGGCTACTGAATTTAAGGCTACGGATAGCGACGATGTCGAGCGAGCTTGTAAAGCCGAAGAGTTTAGAATAGAAAAACAAAAAGTTGATGTGAGAACTGGAGAGTTTCGTAAAAGATCCTCGGGAAAGTCTCTTCAACAGGCATCGAAGAAATTTCGAGATGATGTGGGTCGGTCTAGAGGCACTTCGGGCCTTTTTAGACGAGATCGTGATCGACCCCCTGTGGGTACCCGAGGCACTTCGATCGCCAGTGTTGGGAATGAACGTCGAGACAGAACAGAATGTCGATATTGTGGTAAATGGCATTCGGGGAGTTGTAGATTCCATGACCGCTCCTGTTACAAGTGTGGATCAGTTGACCACTTCATTAAAGATTGCCCGAGGATGTCTGAACAGAATGTAAATCAGAGTGAGAAACCGGGTGCTACCACTGCTCGAGGTAGACCATCTAGAAATACGGGCAATGCTAGTGGTGGTCAGAGAGGATCTAGAGATGCTACGACCAGATCCGAGGCTCGTGCGCCTGCTGGAGCTTATGCTATACGTGCCCGCGAGGATGCTTCTTCGCCTGATGTTATTACCGGTACTTTTACTCTCTTTGATACTAATGTAATTGCTTTGATTGACCCCGGTTCTACTCATTCTTACATACGTGAAACCTTAGCATCCAGTAAGACTTTACCTATTGAGTCTACTGAGTTCATAATTCGGGTGTCAAATCCCTTGAGTCGTTACGTGCTTGTCGACAAAGTGTGTAAGAAATGTCCCCTAGTAATCCGAGGTTCCTGTTTTCCGGCGGACTTGGATGGGTTGCCAGCTGTAATATCCTCAATGTTGGCACAGAAATATGTAAGAAAAGGTTGCGAAGCATACCTTGCGTATGTACTTGATGACAAAGAATTAGAAAAGAAACCCGAATCTGTGCTGGTGGTTTGTGAATACCCGGATGTTTTTCCTGAAGAATTACCGGGTTTACCACCTGTTCGGGAGGTAGAGTTTGGTATTGAGCTTGTACCTGGAACTACGCCGATTTCGATAGCTCCGTATCGTATGGCACCAACCGAGTTAAAAGAGTTGAAGGCTCAGTTGCAAGAATTGACGGATAGAGGTTTTGTTCGACCAAGTTTCTCACCTTGGGTGCACCAGTATTGTTCGTGAAAAAGAAGGACGGAACCATGAGGTTGTGCATTGACTATCATCAACTGAATAAAGTGACGATAAAGAACAAATATCCGTTGCCGCGCATCGATGATTGGTTCGACCAACTGAAGGGAGCCTCAGTGTCCTCAAAAATAGATTTGAGATCGGGCTATTATCAGTTGCGAATTCGAGATTCGGACATACCCAAAACTGCCTTCAGAACGAGATATGGTCACTACGAATTCTTAGTGATGCCGTTTGGGCTCACTAATGCCCCTGCGGTATTTATGGATTTGATGAATCGGATCTTCAGACCATATTTGGATCGGTTCGTAGTTGTGTTCATTGATGACATCCTGGTCTATTCAAGAGATGAGACCGAACATGCCGAGCATCTGAGGCTAGTGTTACAAATTTTGCAGGATAAGCAGTTATATGCTAAGTTCAGTAAGTGTGAGTTCTGGTTAAGAGAGGTTAGCTTCTTGGGTCATGTGATATCCGCATCGGGTATTCGAGTTGACCCGAACAAAATCTCAGCCATACTTAACTGGAAACCTCCGAGAAATATTACTGAGGTTCGGAGCTTTTTGGGACTCGCCGGTTATTACCGACGATTTGTCAAAGGTTTCTCGATGATAGCCACACAAATGACGAAGCTACTTCAAAAGGATGTTAAGTTCGAATGGACGAAGAAATGTCAGAAAAGTTTCGATCAACTGAAAACTCATTTGACTGAAGCTCCAATTTTAGTGCAACCCGAATCAGGCAAAGAGTTTGTCATTTATAGTGACGCATCCCTACTTGGGTTGGGTTGCGTATTGATGCAAGAAGGTCGAGTTGTGGCCTATGCGTCAAGACAATTGAAGCCACACGAGAGCAATTATCCAACCCATGATCTCGAACTAGCTGCCATCGTATTTGCTTTGAAAATATGGCGACATTATTTGTTTGGTGAGAAGTGCCATGTATTTTCGGATCACAAAAGTCTCAAATATTTGATGACCCAGCGAGACTTGAATCTGCGACAAAGGCGTTGGCTTGAGTTGTTGAAAGATTATGAGCTGGTCATTAATTATCACCCGGGAAAGGCTAATGTGGTTGCGGACGCCTTAAGCCGGAAATCACTATTTTCTTTGCGAGCGATGAATGTACACTTGTCTGTTCTACCCGACAATGTGTTAGTAGCTGAATTAAAAGCCAAACCATTATTGATTCATCAAATTCGTGAAGATCAGAAAGTCGATGATGAATTGGTTGCAAAAGGGCTGAGTGTGTTCCGAACAAGGAATCGGAGTTTCAAATCGATGATGATGATTGTTTGAGGTTCAGAAGTCGTTTGTGTGTTCCAAGGAATTCGGAACTCATTTCGATGATTCTGAACGAAGCCCATTGTAGCCGAATGTCAATTCACCCGGGGAGTACAAAAATGTACAACGATTTGAAACGTCGATTTTGGTGGCATGGTATGAAACGAGACATCTTCGATTTTGTTTCGAGATGTTTAATATGTCAACAAGTGAAAGTCTGAAGGTAGCCACAGATCGTCAAAAGTCGTATGCGGATTTGAAAAGAAAAGACATTGAATATCAGGTTGGAGATAAAGTGTTTCTTAAAGTTTCGCCTTGGAAAAAGGTACTCAGATTTGGCCGTAAGGGAAAATTGAGTCCGAGGTTCATTGGGCCGTACGAAATATCCGAAAGAATTGGTCCAGTGGCGTATAGATTGATTTTACCCCCTGAACTTGAAAGGATTCACAACGTTTTTCATGTTTCGATGCTTCGACATTATAGATCCGATCCGTCACATGTGATTAATCCCTCGGAAGTTGAAATTCAATCTGACTTGAGTTATGAAGAAGAACCGATTCGTATCCTAGCTCGTGAAGTGAAAGAGTTGCGAAACAGAAGGGTTCCGTTAGTTAAGGTGTTATGGTTCAAACACAGGATCGAGGAAGCTACTTGGGAAACCGAGAGCTCGATGAAAGACCGATACCCAAACCTATTTATCGGTAAGATTTTCGGGGACGAAAATTTCTTAAGTGGGGGAGAGTTGTGACAGCCCTAAAGTGACCCTAGTCGGAAAGTGGTTTCGGGACCACTAAACCGAGTCACAAAATAATTAGATGTTATATTCTATGTTTATTTCATGTGAAAGTGCATGTGTGAAAATTTCATGCTTTGATTTTGCCAATTGTGAGTGAATTATGAAAAATGACTCATGTGAAAATTTTTGCAAATGCTATGGGCTAATTTATAGTGGCCAAATAACTTATAGTATGAAATAGGTGGATTTGCATGTCAAATTTCCCACCTTAAAACCTAGTGGCCGGCCATGATGGGCATGATAAGCATTTGTGCAATTTTTTATTTATATTGAAATTATGGCATAAGTATGGCACAAATAAAATATGTTATTTTGTGTCATAAAATGTTAGTAATAAAATAAATAAAAGAGAGAATAAAAGAAAAGTAATGAAAAAAAAAAAAAGAAGATCATCATTCATGTTCTTGCTAGCCGTGAGCTAAAGAAAAGAAAGGAGAAAAAAATGTGTTCATCCTTTTTCATCTTCATCCTTGGCCGAAAATGCTAAGAAGAAGGGGAAGGGGAAGTAAAACATTCGGCCACTCCTTCTAGTCTTGAATAAGGTATGTAATGCATGGTAGCTTTTGGAAATTTTTGAATGTATTAAGCTAGTTACTAAGTCCCTTAGTTAGCCCATGTTCAAATCTTGAATCTTGTTGGTAACATGAGCAATCGGTCATGAGAAAATGTTCAAGAAATGGTTGTTGTTCATGTTATTTGGATGAGAAATGGTGAGTTTTGTTGTTTCATGTTAAAGTTAGGTGAATGATGATAGAGGAGTGTTTGAACTATAAAAAGAATCATAGGTGAGCATTAGACACTAAGGAAAAAGAATCGGCTACCTTGTTATGAGCTAGGGCCGAATGTGAGTTTGGTTGTGTTTGAATATTACATGCTTGGTGGAATGGTGGATGAAAGTGCCGAATGTGATCTTTAGTTTGGCATGAAGTAGTAAATTAAGGTTTGCTAAGCTAGCTAGTAAGGTGAAATGCAAATGTTAGTGTTTGATATGGTAATAATCTGCTTGGGGACAGCAGCAGTAACGTGACTTTAGAAAATCACCATAAATTTATGGATTTGAATTAGAGGCTCAATGAGACATGAAATTAAAGCTTAATGAGTCTAGTTTCTTATAAAAGAAACCGTGTAAGCAAAGGAATTTCCGATAATGAGATACTTAAAGTTGTGTGAGACAGCGCAGAATGACACTGTAATCCTCTGTTCTGTTTTTAGAAAATCATTATAAATTGTACAAAAATGGTTATAAGATAAAATTTATATGCTTAGACTCCTTAATGAGTCTAGTTTCAAATTAAATCAAATACAACACATTTTGAATTCTGTAAAATGAGAAATTTGATTCGTAGTGAAGAGTGGTCAGATTAGTCAAACAGTGAAACAGGGGAAACTTTAAGAAAAATCTGGTATTGATTGGCCAAGCCTAAAATTCTGAAAATTTTATGGATGGAAGATGTACCAGTCTATATTGAGGGAAAATTAACGGAAAGTGATTTGGAGTTTTGTAGCTCCAGTTATAAATAATTTAGTGACTGCTGCTCAGGAAAACAGCTCGTAGTGAATATGTGATTTTGTTGTAAACATTATTGAAAATTTGCTAATGAATTATTTATTGATTTTTATAAAGCTTATTATAATCTATGTGTGTGAAAGTCGAATCAATATATATGTTATTCTGAAAGTAATACTTGAATAGTCGATTAATGACTATTTTAAAATTTGTTGAACTTAAGCTCAAGAGCAAAGGGGAACTAAATCCGATAAAGGGAAGGAAAAAGTAATTGAATAGCCATTGAAGTCGTTCGACAACATCCGAGGTAAGTCTTCGAGTAATGACCCTACTTGAATTATATTGAAATGATTAGTCATACTATGATGGATAGTCGAATGTGCATAGAGACTATGTTATAAAGCCAATTGAAATCATGCTCTTTGTGTGTGGCTATTGAGCCGAAATTGGAAAGGTTTAATAAATGCTTTGTGTTTGAGCCTTAGTAACGAAAGTGAAATATGAATGTGTCATGATTGTTGATATATGTGTGCATGAGCATTTGAATGATATCTGGGCTAAGACCTGAAGGCATTTGTGCGAATTGATATATCCGGGATAAGACCCGAAGGCATTTGTGCGAATTGATATATCCGGGTTAAGACCCGAAGGCATTTGTGCGAATTGATATATCCGGGTTAAGACCCGAAGGCATTTGTGCGAATTGATATATCCGGGCTAAGACCCGAAGGCATTTGTGCGAATTGATATATCCGGGATAAGACCCGAAGGCATTTGTGTGAATTGATATATCCGGGTTAAGACCCGAAGGCATTTGTGCGAATTGATATATCCGGGCTAAGACCTGAAGGCATTTGTGCGAATTGATATATCCGGGATAAGACCCGAAGGCATTTGTGCGAATTGATATATCCGGGTTAAGACCCGAAGGCATTTGTGCGAATTGATATATCCGGGCTAAGACCTGAAGCAATTTGTGCGAATTGATATATCCGGGTTAAGACCCGAAGGCATTTGTGCGAATTGATATATCCGGGCTAAGACCCGAAGGCATTTGTGCGAATTGATATATCCGGGCTAAGACCTGAAGGCATTTGTGCGAATTGATATATCCGGGATAAGACCCGAAGGCATTTGTGCGAATTGATATATCCGGGTTAAGACCCGAAGGCATTTGTGCGAATTGATATATCCGGGTTAAGAACCGAAGGCATTTGTGCGAATTGATATATCCGGGCTAAGACTTGAAGGCATTTGTGCGAATTGATATATCCGGGCTAAGACCCGAAGGCATTTGTGCGAATTGATATATCCGGGATAAGACCCGAAGGCAATTGTGCAAGTTGATATATCCGGGCTAAGACCCGAAGGCATTCGTGCGAGTTGCTATACCCGGGTTAAGACCCGAAGGCAATTGAGCTTGTGGTTATATCCGGCTAAATTCTGAAGAAACTTGGGTTTGAATGTGAGCGTTTTGTGCTGCAATAAATTCAATTAATACGCTCGATAAACCCAAACGATAAGGTATGTTTGCATGTGCTTCGAAAAAAAAAAAGTCGATTCGTTTTAAATAATATTCGTTCAATCGACTAACGAATTTTCGGCTTTTAGATAGGTTGATACCTTGTGTGTGTATATGTTGATGAAGTGTGAAGTAAGTATGCTTATGAGAATGTGGATTAATAAAGTGATTTATTTAGCTATGTGAATGCAATACTTTAGTCAAAGCCGATTTCATTACTTGAAACTTACTAAGCTTTAAAATGCTTACCCCGTTGCTTTGGCTCTCTGTTTTATAGATATTGTTCGTTAGCTATCGGATTCGGGATCATCGAAGTCGAAGTCATCCACACTATCAAAGCTCTTTTGGTACTCTTTTAGTTGAACTCTGGATATGGCATGTATAGGACTACCCGTTTGTTGTGGGTCATGGACCCTTTGGACTTGTATAATTTTGGTTAGCCATGGAAAAATGGCTTATATATGTTTGAGTATAATGTTATAATCATTTAGTGTGAATATGCTTGACAAGGATTGGCCATGGGAATGGTTAATCACCATCATCATTTGTGCTACTCATGCTAAAAGGGCTAGTTGAATCATGGAAATTATGAAATAGGTAAAGTCTACCTTAAAGGCAGATGCTGACAGCAGCAGTGATGTAGATTTGGAAAATCACTAAAAATAGTAGGAATGGAATTAAATAGTGACTAAATTATGTAAACGAACCCTGATGAATCTATTTTCATAGGAAAGTAACGAAACGATCATATGGACAGTATGTTAAGAGATATTCAGGTTCTCGTGAGACAGGGCCAGAACGGTTTCTGGATTCCCTGTTCCGACTTTGGAAATTCATTATAAATTAACCAGAGATAATTAGGAGTCATACCATATATGTATAGATTCCTCTCTGAGTCTAGTTTCCATAGAAACAAACGGCATCAGTATTGAAGCTCTGTGCAGGGAGATATCCAAGTCGTAATGCGCAAAGGTCAGTGTAGTCGATCCCTGTAACATGGGGGACTTTGACTAATAAACTGTACTAATTTGCCCGACCAAAAATTCTAGAAAAAAATATGTAGATGGGCATATGAGTCTAGTTTCAGGGAAAAATCACGAAACTGATTTTCGAGTTGTGAAACTCAAGATATGATTTTTAAAGCGACTAGTATGCAGATTGGGCAGCGTCTGGGAAATATTTTTATAAGGGGTTTAAAGTCTGTTAACACCTCGTGTTCGACTCCGGTGTCGGTCTCGGGTTCGGGGTGTTACATGGCCGGCCACTACTTATTATAAATGTAAATTTGACATGCAAACCCATCATTTTTATAACATGCATTAATAGGTCCTTATAGATTAACCTATCACCTTTTAAAAGTGTCACACATAAGTCCTATTAATTAAATTCACATGCAATCGACTAAATCGAAGCTTAAAACTTTCACACATTCATAGTCACATATTTTAGACAATAAATATCATATTCAAATACTTCGGTGACTCGGTTTAGCAGTCCCGAAACCACTTTCCAACTAGGGTCAATTTAGGGCTGTCACAACTCTCCCCCACTTAAGAAATTTTCGTCCCCAAAAATCTTACCGGTAAATAGGTTTGGGTATCGTTCTTTCATAGAGTTCTCGGTTTCCCAAGTAGCTTCTTCGATCCCGTGTTTGATCCATAACACCTTTACTAACGGAACTATGACACCCCTAATTTGACCCTAGTCGAAAAGTGGTTTCGGGACCACAAAACCGAGTCATAAAAATAATTAGCTATCATATTTGATGCTTATTATATGTACATATGCATGTGTGAAAATTTCATGTTTGAATTTTGTTAATTGTAAGTGAATTTTATTAAATAGGACTTATGTGGGAAAATTTAGAAATGAGCTAGGCAAATGTAAGTGGCCTATTTATGCATGTTGCAAAATAATTGTATTTGCATGTCAAATTAACTAAATAACAAGAAGGTGGCCAGCCATGCTATAAGTTAAAGCCTATTAAAAACATTTGGTGTTAGTGTTTTATGGGAGAAAGAATAAAATAAAAGGTTAGTAATAAAGAAATGAAAAGGGAGGGGTGATGAAAACAAAGTTGTCTCATCCATGTTCCCCCCCCCCTCCATTGCCGTGAGTTGAAGAAAGATAACAAAAGAAAAAAAAAATTTACATGCTCATCTTTCTTCTTGGTTGCCGAATTTGGGAAAGGGAAGATTAAAGAGGAAAAACCAAGGTATTCGGCCATGGCTATCCTAGTTTAAGGTATGCATTGTGATTTTCTTTTTAATTGACTATGAGATTAGATTGATAAGTGCATAGCTTATTTAACCCATGGTTTAATTTCAAGCATCAATAGACAAATGTTCATTCAGTCAAATGGGAGAAGAATAAGATGAATTTAAATGTTGTGGTTTAATATTTTAGTTGTTAAATGATTGGGTATGAGGTATTTGATTACCTAATTGAAAGTAAGTTAAGTTGTTATTTGATAGTAAATGCAAATTCTATATATGATAATAATGTAAATGTAGGTGGATTCATGAAGTATTTTCGGTTATATGCTATGTATAAGTATGAGTTTTTAAAGTTGGATTTATGAGTATATGTATATTAGTCTATGAACATTCGGTTATATGGTGTTAATATGCCTTTGAAATCAAATGATATTTTGAGTATATATATATGTACATTCGGTTAAGATAAGGTTTATTATAAAAGCTAAGTTGTGTGGTTAGGGCCGAATGGGATATATAAGATATCAAAACATGTTATAATTATATATTGGTGTACATGGTTGTAATTAATCCTCTACTTGAATTCGATTAGATATGGTCATGGTATGAGTTTAGTAGGGTTAATAGCTTAAAATTGAATGGAGTTTTAGTTAATCTTTTGTGTCATGTTCGTTAAAATAGTTGATGATTTGGGTGTTATTATACGCATTTAGGCTAAAGATTTTTCAGCTATGTTTTATATCTATGAAATAATTATAATGGATAATATGTAGGAGTAATTTCGGCTTGTTAAAAATGTGGTACGTGTATGGCAAATGGTATATACATAATGCATTGAAGTTACCCTATAAGGTTGAAATGAGTAATTAAATTATTGGTGTGTATGCATTTTTTTTATTGCAACTTGGCATGTGAATTGGGTTTATGATAGTTAATATATGTGCTTGAGGTGATGTGATAAAATAATTAGCTATATGGTTTGGTTCATTATTGAGTATAAGGGTTAAGTGCTTTAAAAGAGCTTTTAATGTTCGAAATGATTAAACAAATTCATTCGTTTAAATTAAGCCCAAGAGCAAAGAGGGTCAAAGTCGGATAGGGGAAAAGAGAAAGTAAACGAATAGCCGTGGATATCTAGTCGTCGACCGCTTCCGAGGTAAGTTTTAAGTGATTAAACGTTGAGTAAATTCAATCATAATAGGACATAATGAGTTGATTTAATAAGATATGATGTGGCCATGATATGTCTTAAACTCAAATGGTAAGTTCATAAGTGTTTGGACTTGGAAATTTAAGAGCAAATTGTAATAATTTGCTTTGGACAGCAGCAGTAACGTGATTTTAGAAAATCACTATAAATTGTTGGTGTGGAATTATAGGCTGAATAAAATATGTAATCAAAGCTTAGTTAGTCTAATTTCTTATAAAAGAGACCGTGTAAGCAAAGAAATCCCCTATAAAGATATATTTAAAGTTGTGTGGGACAGTGTCAAAATGACTCCGAAATCCCCTGTTCTGTTTTTAGAGAATCATTATAATTTGTACAAAAATGGTTATAAGATAAAATTTATATGCTTAGACTCCTTAAGGAGTCTAGTTTTAAAAGAAATCAAATAGAACACATTTTGAATTCTGTACAATGAAAAATTTGATTCGTAGTGAAGAGTGGTCAGATTAGTCAAACAGTGAAACAGGTGAAACTTTAAGAAACATCTGGTATTGATTGGCCAAACCTAAAATTCTGGAAATTTTATGGATGGAAGATATACGAGTGTATATTCAGGGAAAATTAACAGCAAGTGATTTGGAGTTTTGTAGCTCCAGTTATAAATAATTTAGTGCCTACTGCTCAGGAAAACAGCTCGTAGTGAATATGTGATTTTGTTGTAAACATGGATAAAACTTGTTTTAGTTACTCATAAGCTATTGATTAAACCCATACGTGAATTCTAAATCGTGATATTGTAAAACGATATATGAGTGTTAGATGGATCTTTGATATTAAAATTTGTGAAATTGTAAGTTTATGAGTATTCGAATATGAAATGATAGTATGGCGTGAAATTGAATTATTCATTGGAAAATGATTAATGTAGATTCGGCCAAGACAAAGTGTATACATGATAGTATATGTGGTATGTGAAGTATATTTGGATAATTGTGATGTGAATGTGTATATATGTGATAAGGCCGAATGGCCAATGTGATGAATGTGAACATGCATATATGTGATAAGGCCGAATGGCCAATGTGATGAATGTGAGCATGCATATGTGTGATAAGGCCGAATGGCCAATGTGATGAATATGAACATGCATATATGTGGTAAAGCTGAATGGATAGTGTGAAATATGTAGGCGATGTGCATATATTGTGGCCGAACGACCAAATGTGAAAGGTGTGTATTATTAGATATTTGATGAGGCAAATGAATTACAAATATGACAGTCGATGTGAATGTTGTAACATGTGATTAAATGTACATGAAACTTGGAAATATATTTCGGGTAAGACCCGATGACTACGTGTGAAGATTATGTCCGGGTAAGACCCGATGACTACGTGTGGAGATTTTGTCCGAGTAAGACCCGATAACTTCGTGTGGAGATTTTGTCTGAGCTAAAGGTCTCACCGATAATCCGAGTAGAGGTTAAATCTATAAGACTTCATGATAAGAATTGCTTATAAATATATTCAATGCGAAAGGTTAAACAGGTATGTACTCCAAGTTTATATGTGAGCTTGATTTGAACTAAATCATAAGGTAGTTATGTGATGCATACGAGAGCAATCTATGAGACGATTCCTATGATTATGTGACATCGGATCAGTGTGAGAGGTTATGTGAAATCATACAATATATCTATGTCACATGAGCTCACTTTTATGTGAAAGTTTATCTGCCTATTGTATATGATGAGATGTGCATATTCGGTAAAGGGATGGTATGCCCGAAGGAAGAGTGAAATAAAAATACGAACAACTATGTTCTAATTTGATTGTTATCTGTTGACACTGCTTAAAACTTACTAAGCATTGTAATGCTTACTCCGTTTACTTTGTTTTCTCTATTTTATAGATCTCATTGCGAAGCTACAGGCTCGGGGATCGTCAGCAACTAGTCACACTATCACTATCCACTGCTTGTTACTGTTATGTTTAGAACTATTTTATGGCATGTATAGAATAGACTAGTGGCGGAAGAATATTTTTGGTTAATGTATATAAGCCATGCGAAAATGGCATCTTTTGAATGTTTACTTAGTGAAGTTTAAATTTTATCTCTGGCTGTGCTTAGTACTTATTTAAATGAATGATCTTTATTTCAAGAAAAAGTTTAAAATTTTACTGTTCTGACGTGAGTTACAAGTCCGGTAATGCCCCTTACCTATTCTGGCGACGGTTACGGGATAGGGGTGTTACATTTTAATGGTATCAGAGCTACGGTTTAGTCGATTCTAGGACTAACGTAGCACGCGCGAATCTATTTATACATGCCATAAAGTGATAAAATGATAGTGTGATGATTTTTTGACTATTAAAATGTGTTTGTTGTATTGCAATGAATTTTGATCCCGATCGAGCTGTAGCAAGCTTCTGACTATGAGAATTTACGATATAACTTCACTTGGATATGCTTAAATTATTAAGTTTATCATGTACTCGCATTTTAATTTTGATTTGGATTGAATTATAAGGGTATAAGTGATGCAATTTTGGAAGAGTGTACGACTATAAATGTGATCTTTGTATGTGGCTATGGAACTGAAAGTTGAATGGTCGATAAGCATGATGTGTTTATATTCAAGTAATGTAAATGATATACTAATGTGTATTGTTATATATGTATATATGTACATGAGAATTGAGAGTGGTATACCCGGGCTAAGCCCCAAAGAGCGTTCGTGCTAGTGATGTATCCGGGCTAAGTCCCGAAGAGCATTCGTGCTAGTGATGTATCCGGGCTAAGTTCCGAAGAGCATTCGTGCTAGTGATGTATCCGGGCTAAGCCCCGAAGAGCATTCGTGCTAGTGATGTATCCGGGCTAAGCCCCAAAGAGCATTCGTGCTAGTGATGTATCCGGGCTAAGCCCCGAAGAGCATTCGTGCTAGTGATGTATCCGGGCTAAGCCCCAAAGAGCATTCGTGCTAGTGATGTATCCGGGCTAAGTCCCGAAGAGCATTCGTGCTAGTGATGTATCCGGGCTAAGTTCCGAAGAGCATTCATGCTAGTGATATATCCGTGCTAAACCCCGAAGAGCATTCGTGCTGGTGACGTGTATTCGGGCCTTTGCGCCTAGTAGGCTTCGTGCCGGTAATTTGAGCAAAGTTTAAGTGTTCATTACTATACGAATTCAAATTTAAATGAGATGAGATGTTTAAAAGTGTACATACATGATGTTTATAGACATGGTTAAGTCATTTCAATGTGCAATAACGAATGAATAAGAGCACTATGTGTGCGAATGATTAGAGGCACTGTGTGTGTGCGAATTCCTTTAACCGAGCACTATGAGTGCGAGATCGGTTAGTGGGCACTAAGTGTGTGAAGTGGAATTCATGTAAG
This sequence comes from Gossypium hirsutum, assembly GCF_007990345.1. NCBI lineage: Eukaryota > Viridiplantae > Streptophyta > Magnoliopsida > Malvales > Malvaceae > Gossypium > Gossypium hirsutum. The sequence continues at coordinate 69,210,051 of NC_053431.1, forward strand.
ACCTCATCTGGGACGAAGGCATTGATTTGAGATAGTGTGTAAGACCATGTCTGGGACATGGCATCGGCTCGATATGTGAGAATATGTAAGACCATATCTAGAATATGGCATTGTAAGAGCTATATGTGCTTAATGAGTATCCGTAATGATTTCGAATGATTCAACGGGTATATTTAAGATGATAAATAAAGTAAGATCAGAATAAGTGATACAGGTATGTACGGAAGGTATGTGAGAATCAAATGAAAGTAAAAATTTGTGAGTTCATATTATATTATGTTATGTATACTAAATAAGTGAATACGCAAAAAGATGGTGGATATGTTGTTAAGAAATGAATTCATGTTATAAATGTGTTACGGATTTAGTCTATGGAATGCTTGGTATATGAAGTCATATGTGCTATTGCTAAATGACCCCTATTTTTTTTGTTAATCATATTCAAGAAATTATTTCGATTAAGTTCGACATTTGAAAGTCTGTAAGAATTTTTGATGAATGCTGATAATTTTGGATATATGGGTTATGTGCTAAAATAAATCCCATGCCGGTATACTATATGAGGCTTTATGCCAAATCGATTGTATACGGGTATCGTTAACGGTGATTGAATGTGCTAAATGAATTCAATGTTCAGGTATGTGGAAGAAAATTTTCTGTTGGAAATAGGTTAAGTTGAATAGTGAGATATGATGGAGTTATAAAGGATATTTATTGGGATGTTTGAGTATGTGTGTACTTCCGGTCAGGTTACAGCTTGTACATGAATAAATATGTGGGTTGATGATGTGAATTATACATGTTAATATGTGCTTAATATGTGTTTGAAATGCATTTGTGAATTAAATTAAGTGATTATTGCTTACGAAATCAAGAAAATGAGATATATATGCATACTTGTAGAAATGTTTATGTATTTGTTTTAAGATAAGAAAATGATGTTATAGATCGATGCGAAATCAATAATGAATTACAATTGCTATCGATGAGCTAATGTTTATATGAATAAAATTCAATAAGAGGACGTTATCCTAAACTATGCATCGGTAGAAGTTTCGGGGACGAAAATCCCTAAAGGGGGGAAGAGTTGTGACACCCTTAATTTGACCCTAGTCGAAAAGTGGTTTCGGGACCACAAAATCGAGTCATAAAAATAATTAGCTGTCAAATTTGATGCTTATTATATGTACTTATGCATGTGTGAAAATTTCATGTTTGAATTTTGTTAATTGTAAGTGAATTTTATTAAATAGGACTTATGTGGGAAAATTTAGAAATGTGCTAGGCAAATGTAAGTGCCCTATTTATGCATGTTGCAAAATAATTGTATTTGCATGTCAAATTAACCAAAGAACAAGAAGGTGGCCGGCCATGCTATAAGTTAAAGCCTATTAAAAACATTTGGTGTTAGTGCTTTATGGGAGAAAGAATAAAATAAAAGGTTAGTAATAAAGAAATGAAAAGGGAGGGGTGATGAAAACAAAGTTGTCTCATCCATGTTCCCCCCCTCCATTGCCGTGAGTTGAAGAAAGATAACAAAAGAAAAAAAAAATTTACATGCTCATCTTTCTTCATGGTTGCCGAATTTGGGAAAGGGAAGATTGAAGAGGAAAAACCAAGGTATTCGGCCATGGCTATCCTAGTTTAAGGTATGCATTGTGATTTTCTTTTTAATTGACTATGAGATTAGATTGATAAGTGCATAGCTTATTTAACCCATGGTTTAATTTCATGCATCAATAGACAAATGTTCATTCGGTCAAATGGGAGAAGAATAAGATGAATTTAAATGTTGTGGTTTATTATTTTAGTTGTTAAATGATTGGGTATGAGGTATTTGATTACCTAATTGAAAGTAAGTTAAGTTGTTATTTGATAGTAAATGCAAATTCTATATATGATAATAATGTAAATGTAGGTGGATTCATGAAGTATTTTCGGTTATATGCTATGTATAAGTATGAGTTTTTAAAGTTGGATTTATGAGTATATGTATATTAGTCTATGAACATTCGGTTATATGGTGTTAATATGCCTTTGAAATCGAATGATATTTTGAGTATATATATATGTACATTCGGTTAATATAAGGTTTATTATAAAAGCTAAGTTGTGTGGTTAGGGCCGAATGGGATATATAAGATATCAAAACATGTTATAATTATATATTGGTGTACATGGTTGTAATTAATCCTCTACTTGAATTCGATTAGATATGGTCATGGTATGAGTTTAGTAGGGTTAATAGCTTAAAATTGAATGGAGTTTTAGTTAATCTTTTGTGTCATGTTCGTTAAAATAGTTGATGATTTGGGTGTTATTATACGCATTTAGGCTAAAGATTTTTCAGCTATGTTTTATATCTATGAAATAACTATAATGGATAATATGTAGGAGTAATTTCGGCTTGTTAAAAATGTGGTACGTGTATGGCAAATGGTATATACATAATGCATTGAAGTTACCCTATAAGGTTGAAATGAGTAATTAAATTATTGGTGTGTATGCATTTTTTTATTGCAACTTGGCATGTGAATTGGGTTTATGATAGTTAATATATGTGCTTGAGGTGATGTGATAAAATAATTAGCTATATGGTTTGGTTCATTATTGAGTATAAGGGTTAAGTGCTTTAAAAGTGCTTTTAATGTTCGAAATGATTAAACAAATTCATTCGTTTAAATTAAGCCCAAGAGCAAAGAGGATCAAAGTCGGATAGGGGAAAAGAGAAAGTAAACGAACAGCCGTGGATATCTAGTCGTCGACCGCTTCCGAGGTAAGTTTTAAGTGATTAAACGTTGAGTAAATTCAATCATAATAGGACATAATGAGTTGATTTAATAAGATATGATGTGGCCATGATATGTCTTAAACTCAAATGGTAAGTTCATAAGTGTTTGGACTTGGAAATTTAAGAGCAAATTGTAATAATTTGCTTTGGACAGCAGCAGTAACTTGATTTTAGAAAATCACTATAAATTGTTGGTGTGGAATTATAGGCTGAATAAAATATGTAATCAAATCTTAGTTAGTCTAATTTCTTATAAAAGAGACCGTGTAAGCAAAGAAATTCCCTATAAAGAGATATTTAAAGTTGTGTGGGATAGTGTCAAAATGACTCCGAAATCCCCTGTTTTGTTTTTAGAGAATCATTATAATTTGTACAAAAATGGTTATAAGATAAAATTTATATGCTTAGACTCCTTAATGAGTCTAGTTTTAAATGAAATCAAATAGAACACATTTTGAATTTTGTACAATGAAAAATTTGATTCGTAGTGAAGAGTGGTCAGATTAGTCAAACAGTGAAACAGGGGAAACTTTAAGAAACATCTGGTATTGATTGGCCAAACCTAAAATTCTGGAAATTTTATGGATGGAAGATATACGAGTCTATATTCAGGGAAAATTAACGGCAAGTGATTTGGAGTTTTTTAGCTCCAGTTATAAATAATTTAGTGACTACTTCTCAGGAAAACAACTCGTAGTGAATATGTGATTTTGTTGTAAACATGGATAAAACTTGTTTTAGTTACTCATAAGCTATTGATTAAACCCATACGTGAATTCTAAATCGTGATATTGTAAAACGATATATGAGTGTTAGATGGATCTTTGATATTAAAATTTGTGAAATTGTAAGTTTATGAGTATTCGAATATGAAATGATAGTATGGCGTGAAATTGAATTATTCATTGGAAAATGATTAATGTAGATTCAGCCAAGACAAAGTGTATACATGATAGTATATGTGGTATGTGAAGTATATTTGGATAATTGTGATGTGAATGTGCATATATGTGATAAGGCCGAATGGCCAATGTGATGAATGTGAACATGCATATATGTGATAAGGCCGAATGGCCAATGTGATGAATGTGAACATGTATATGTGTGATAAGGCCGAATGGCCAATGTGATGAATGTGAGCATGCATATGTGTGATAAGGCCGAATGGCCAATGTGATGAATATGAACATGCATATATGTGGTAAAGCCGAATGGATAGTTTGAAATATGTAGGCGATGTGCGTATATTGTGGCCGAACGACCAAATGTGAAAGGTGTGTATTATTAGATATTTGATGAGGTAAATGAATTACAAATATGACAGTCGATGTGAATGTTGTAACATGTGATTAAATGTACATGAAACTTGGAAATATATTCCGGGTAAGACCCGATGACTACGTGTGAAGATTATGTCCGGGTAAGTCCCGATGACTACGTGTGGGGATTTTGTCCGGGTAAGACCCGATAACTTCGTGTGGAGATTTTGTCTGAGCTAAAGGTCTCACCGATAATCCGAGTAGAGGTTAAAGCTATAAGACTTCATGATAAGAATTGCTTATAAATATATTCAATGCGAAAGGTTAAACAGGTATGTACTCCAAGTTTATATGTGAGCTTGATTTAAACTAAATCATAAGGTAGTTATGTGATGCATACTAGAGCAATCTATGAGACGATTCCTATGATTATGTGACATCGGATCAGTGTGAGAGGTTATGTGAAATCATACAATATATCTATGTCACATGAGCTCACTTTTATGTGAAAGTTTATCTGCCTATTGTATATGATGAGATGTGCATATTCGGTAAAGGGATGGTATGCCCGAAGGAAGAGTGAAATAAAAATACGAACAACTATGTTCTAATTTGATTGTTATCTATTGACACTGCTTAAAACTTACTAAGCATTGTAATGCTTACTCCGTTTACTTTGTTTTCTCTGTTTTATAGATCTCATTGCGAAGCTACAGGCTCGGGGATCGTCAGCAACTAGTCACACTATCACTATCCACTGCTTGTTACTGTTATGTTTAGAACTATTTTATGGCATGTATAGAATAGACTAGTGGCGGAAGAATATTTTTGGTTAATGTATATAAGCCATGCGAAAATGGCATATTTTGAATGTTTACTTAGTGAAGTTTAAATTTTATCTCTGGCTGTGCTTAGTACTTATTTAAATGAATGATCTTTATTTCAAGAAGAAGTTTAAAATTTTACTGTTCTGACGTGAGTTACAAGTCCGGTAATGCCCCTTACCTATTCTGGCGACAGTTACGGGATTGGGGTGTTACAGGAACCCTCTTGTTTCGCAACTCTTTCACTTCACGAGTTAGGATGCGAATCGGTTCTTCTTCATAACTCATATCGCCTTAAATTTCAACCTCAGAGGGATTTATTATGTGCGAAGGATCAGATCTGTAACGTCGAAGCATTGAGACATGAAAAACGTTGTGAATCTTCTCGAGGTCAGGGGGTAAAATCAATCTATATGCCACTGGGCCAACTCGTTCGGATATTTCATATGGCCCTATGAACCTCGGACTCGTTTGCCCTTATGGCCAAATCTGAGTATCTTTTTCCAAGGTGAAACTTTAAGAAACACTTTGTCTCCCACCTGATACTTAATATCTCTTCGTTTTAAATCCGCGTACGACTTCTGACGATCTGGTGCTGCCTTCAGACTTTCACGAATTATTTTTACTTTCTGCTCAGCATCTTTAATCAAATCAACTCCGAAAATTTTACTTTCACCGAGCTCAGTCCAAAACAATGGTGTACGGCATTTACGACCGTACAAAGCCTCGTAAGGCGCCATCTTAGTACTTGATTGAAAACTATTGTTGTAAGCGAATTCAATCAAAGGTAAATACTGCTCCCATGAACCACTAAACTCAAGGATGCAACATGTCAACATATCCTCAAGTATCTGAATTATCCGCTCGGATTGATCATCAGTTTGTGGATGAAAAGCGGTGCTAAAATGCAACTTGGTACCCAAAGCTTCTTGCAATTTCTTCCAAAATCGCGAGGTGAACCTCGGATCTCTATCCGACACAATAGAAATAGGTACCCCGTGTAATCTTACAATCTGAGAAACATACAATTCAGCTAGTTTATCCAATGAAAAATCCGTACGTACGGGGATAAAGTGAGGCGACTTAGTCAGTCTATCAACAACAACCCAAATCGCATCTTTCTTACTTGCCGACAATGGCAACCCAGATACAAAATCCATCTTGACTCGATCCCATTTCCATTAAGGTATCATGATCGGCTGAAGTAAACCTGTAGGTACTTGATGTTCCGCTCTCACTTGTTGACATATTAAACACCTCGAAACAAAATCGGAAATGTCTCGTTTCATACCATGCCACCAAAACTGACGTCTCAGATCGTTGTACATTTTCGTACTCCCCGGGTGAATTGACATTCGGCTACAATGAGCTTCGTTCAGAATCATCGAAATAAGTTCTGAATTTCTTGGAACACACAAACGACTTCTGAACCTCAAACAATCGTCATCATCAATTTGGAACTCTGATTCCATATTCGAAACGCATTCATCCCGTTTTGCAACAAATTCATCATCAACTTTCTGAGCTTCACGAATTTGGTGAATCAACAATGGTTTGGCCTTTAATTCTGCTACTAACACATTGTCGGATAGAACAGACAGGTGTACATTCATCGCTCGTAAAGCAAACAGTGATTTATGACTTAAAGCATCCGCAACCACATTAGCCTTTCCTGGGTGGTAGTCAATGACAAGCTCATAATCTTTTAACAACTCGAGCCAACGTCTTTGTCGCAGATTCAAGTCTCTTTGAGTCATCAAATATTTGAGACTTTTATGATCCGAATATACATGACACTTGTGACAACCCTAATTAGACCCTGGTCGGAATGTGGTTTCGAGACCACATTACCGAGCCAAAAATTTATTTTTGTGTTTTAATTACATAAATTTTTGTGTGACAGAGAATATATGAGAAATTAAATGCTTAATATTAGCTTTAGGAATGTGAATTAATTCGAAAAGGACCTAGTTGACGAAGTTAGAAAAGATGATAGATGAATTATAAGGAGTAATTAATAATAGGGAGAGGAAGCATGGCTTTGCAAGTCAAATTACCCATAAAATACATGGTGGCCGGCCAATGAGTGATGATGCTCCACTCATTCTAATTTAATATGTTTTTTTAGTTAACAAATGATGGGAATAATAATAGGAAAGTGAACAAAAAAAAGGGGGTGTTCATACTTGCCATCTCCTAGCCGAAAAACCAAGAAAAAGAAAGGGAGAAAAATTTTGAAGAAGTTCGGCCATTGCTTGTATCTAGGAGGAGTGTTTGATGTTGTGGCATGAAAATGAGAGAGTTTGAATGCTTAATAAGGAGGGAAGAAGGAGTGTTCATGTTTTCTTTCTTTTGCAATTGTCGTAACTAGAGGAAGAAGAGGAAGCAAGATTCGGCCAAGGTGGTCCTTTAGATCAAGGTATGTTCAATGATATTTTTGGAAGTTTACACAACCTTTGGGGGATGAGTCTAAATTCTATCTACCCCATGGTTGGATTTGGGGTTGTCGGAGAGTTAGGCTTTGACTAAGAAGCTTAAAAATTTTAGTTGATACCATGATGCTATTAACATGTTAGTTATATGTATGTGTTAAATTGCTTGTTATGTTAGCATGAAAGTTGAAGTTGTTAAGTCACTTTGTTGGAGGTGCCGAATTTAGGACTAAGAAGAGAATGAGTATTCGGCTACCATGGTTGAAAGGTGGATGTGCCAATTTTTAGATTTAGACTATGAGAATGGCTATAATGGGCATTAAGATGTGGAACTTAAGAAATGTAGTTATATGTGGATTTACATGATGTTACAAATAGATGTGAAAATATGCTAGATTAGGAAAATTCGATCAAGTGTTCACGAGATGAAATTAGATGTTTAAATGATGTTATAGTTGACATTGTACATACATTCGGCCATCTAATTGAGTATGAAGGTAGTGTTAAATCTAATTGTGATGCCCATTCGGAAGTGTATATATATATACATAAGTATGCCCATTCGTGAGGTTACCTTTGATTATGTGTATAATCGACTAAATGGGTAATTAGTGAGGATGGTTGCCGAATATACTAACAAACATATGCATGTGTAATTGGATTATAAATATTTAGCAAGATGGTTAAACTAGTTGATTTATTGATTAAGCTCAAGGAGTTAAAGGAGGAGAATCAAGCAAAGGCAAAGAACAGATCATCGAGTAGCCGAGTTGGAACCGTCTTACCCAACACAAGGTAAGTCATTAAGCATATATTTTGTATTAATTTAAATGGTCATAACTCTATGTAATGATGTTGAATGGAATGATAAATATATATATACATGTATGCATGGGGTGATGAAAATATTGAATGAAAAAGAAAAGAGGTGAGATGTATTGAGTTGTTGGTTTCGGCACTAAGTGTGCGGGTGTAAACATTTATGATCATGAGATTGGCACTAAGTGTGCGGGTTCAAATTGTATAGCACTAAGTGTGCGAGTTTGATTATATAGCACTAAGTGTGCGAGTTCGACTATTAAGCACTAAGTGTGCGGGCTTATTATACATTCTCTAATAAATATACATGCTCTAAGTGTGCGGCCTTATCGAGTCAATCATGGACAGCGGTACGAGTAAACACCTTGAGCTCATGAGGAATAGACATTTTATTTATATTTGGGATTGAGCTTGGTAAGTCTTGAACCTATGTGGTGATTATACTTGAAGATAAATGCATCCAATGTCATATGGTGTAATGTATGAAATGTCAAAGTAGGGCTTGGTATGAGATCGAACCGAAATGCCTAAGGAATTATAGCACAGTTTGGGTATGGATGGAGGATTTTAATCCCGCATTATTTATTTTCTCTTATGATATATTATTACTGAACGGCAATGTAATGCTTATGACTTACTGAGTTATATACTCACTCGGTGTTTGCTTGTCACCTACTTTAGGTTTCTTGGACTCGTCTTTTTGCGTGCTCGGAACTGTCATCGAAGTCATCACACCGGCTAGCAACTTTTGGTATCTTCTTTTTAGTCGGTCTAGGAGAACATTTCGGCATGTATAGGCTAATATGTTTTGTTGAAATTTGGTATGTAAACTTTTAGCCATGCGAAAATGGCAGAAATGTTCGGTTGGATTTGGTTCTATAATGTTAGGTCGCAAGTCTTGGAAATTCGATTTTTATGCCATATGTCATGGTTGATTATTTTTGGTGTTAAAATTCATGATATGGCAATAGTGTAGTAGGGAGATGTTTGACAATGATTAGCCTTTGGCATGGCTAGTCATGATCATAATTTGTGATATGTATGATGAATTACTAGTTAGATCAAGGAGAAATCACGAGATAGGCATAGTTGCTTTAGTAATAGATGCTGGCAGCAGCAGTGACGTGAGATTGAAAAATCACTAAAAAAAGTAGGAATGGAATTAATTAATGAATAAATTATGTAATCGAAGCTCGATGAGTTTATTTTCATATAGAAGAAACGAAACGACCATATCAGCTGTATGTTAGGAGATAATTAAACTCTTGTGAAACAGGGCCAGAGCGATTTCTGGATCCCCTGTTCCAACTTTAGAAATTCACCCTAAATTAATCAGAGACAATTAGAAGTCATGCTTTATATGTATAGATTCCATTTTGAGTATAGTTTCATTAGAAACCAACGGCATAAGTATTGGAGCTCTGTAAAGGGAGATATCTAAGTCGTAATGCACAAGGGTCAGAGTAGTCGAACCCAGGAACAGGGACGACTTTAACCAATAAACTGTACCAATTGTCCCAGCCAAAAATTCTACAAAAATTCTACCATATATATATATGAGTCTAGTTCCGGGGAAAATTTACGGAACTAGATTTTGAGTTTCAGAACTCAAGATATGATTTTTAATGTGACTCGTACGCAGATTGGCAGCTTGTCTGGGAAATTTCTAATAAGTGGTTTGAAGTCTGTTAACACCTCGTGTTCGACTCCGGCGACGGTCTCGGGTTTGGGGTGTTACAATTTAATTGGTATCAGAGCTATGGTTTAGTCGGTTCTAGGACTACCATAGCACGTATGGGTCTAGCTATACATGCCTTAATGTTAATGTTTAAATGCGTGATGACTTCTGACGGTTAAAATTTTTGTTTTGATTAGTAAATGGATCCCGGTGTAGAGAGAACCTTGGCGGATGACGTTGAAAGTGTAGCGGCTGCTCCTGCACAAGGGACGCCGCCTGTTGAACCTCAGTCATCTGCGAATAATCAAGATGAGGGGGCTAAACAAGCCTTCTTTACCATGATGAATGAGTGGGTCGCGCAATATGCCCGAACCAATCCGGCTGTCCAACAATTCCCGAATTTGAATAATCCACCCCAAGAGCCCGTAATGCCATCAGCTACTGATCCTGTGAGGCTGAGTAAGCCACCTGTAGACTTGATTAGGAAGCGCGGGGCTGAGGAGTTCAGGGCCATAGTTACTGATGATGCCGAAAGGGCCGAGTTCTGGCTTGATAACGCCATTCGGGTGTTTGATGAACTGTCATGCACACCCAATGAATGTCTAAAGTGTGCTATATCCTTGTTGCGGGACTCAGCCTACTATTGGTGGAGGACCTTAATTTCCATAATCCCAAACGAACGAGTTACTTGGGATTTCTTTCAAATGGAATTTCGAAAGAAGTATATTAGTCAACGGTTCATCGATAAAAAACATAAGGAATTCTTGGAACTCAAGCAAGGCCGTATGAGAGTATCTGAATACGAACATGAGTTCGTAAGACTCAGTCGGTATGCCCGGGAGTGTGTGGCCGATGAGGTTGCTATGTGCAAAAGATTTGAAGAAGGATTGAATGAAGATTTAAAGCTACTAGTGGGTATTTTGGAGATAAAGGAGTTCGTAACACTAGTCGAACGAGCCTGCAAGGCGGAAGAACTTGGAAAGGAGAAGAAGAAGGCTGAATTTGAAGCTAGAGACTATCGTAAAAGATCGACGGGTAAAGCTCCATTCTCGGCTGTAAAGAAGTTCAGGGAGGACACTAGTAAGTCGAGGACGACTGCGGGAATTTCCATCAGAGCACGACCATCGACGGACTCCCGAGCTAGTCCGGTAGCTAGTGTGGGCAATAATCGTAAAGAGGAACCTGAATGCCCCCAATGTGGAAGACGACACCTAGGTGAATGTTGGGGTAAGTCTACTAACAGGGCCTGTTACGGATGCGGTTCGAAGGACCACTTCATTAGAGATTGCACGGAGCTTGATGAGAAGAATAAGATTCAAGGTGCAAGACCTAGTGGAGTGACAGCTAGAGGTAGACCACCGAGAATTTTAGGAGGTAGGGTTGGTAGTCAGAGAGGGGCCTCTGATACGGCTGTTCGAGACGAGAACCGTACTCCTGCTAGAGCATATGCCATTCGCGCACGAGAGGAGGCATCTTCCCCTGACGTCATCATTGGTACCTTCACTCTCTTTGATACTAATGTGATTGCATTGATTGACCCTGGCTCTACTCATTTATATGTATGTGAAACCTTAGCATCCAGTAAGACTCTACCTGTTGAGTCTACTGAGTTCGTAATTCGAGTGTCAAACCCTTCGGGTCAATACGTACTTGTTGATAAAGTGTGTAAGAGATGCCCTCTAATAATCCGAGAATCCTGTTTTTCGGCCGATTTGATGCTTTTACCGTTTGATGAATTTGATGTCATTCTTGGTATGGATTGGTTGAAAGAGGTTAGCTTTTTGGGGCACGTGGTGTCCGCATCGGGTGTTAGAGTGGATCCGAACAAAATTTCGGCCATACTCGATTGGAAACCTCCAAGGAATATTACTGAAGTTAGGAGCTTTTTGGGACTTGCCGGATACTACCGACGGTTTGTAAGGGGTTTCTCGATGATAGCTGCACCGTTGACGAAACTACTCCAAAAAGATGTTGAGTTTGAATGGACAGAAAACTGTCAGAAGAGTTTCGATCGACTAAAGACCTGTTTAACCGAAGCTCCAGTGCTAGTACAACTGGAGTCCGGCAAAGAGTTTGTCATTTATAGTGATGCATCCTTACTTGGGCTAGGTTGTGTGTTGATACAAGAAGGTCGAGTTGTGGCTTACGCGTCGAGACAATTAAAGCCGCATGAGAGAAACTATCCGACCCATGATCTTGAATTGGCGGCCATAGTGTTCGCCCTGAAAATATGGCAGCATTACTTGTTTGGGGAAAGGTGTCATATTTATTCGGACCACAAAAGTCTTAAATATTTGATGACTCAAAGAGATCTAAATCTGCGACAAAGACGTTGGCTTGAGTTGTTGAAAGACTATGAACTTGTTATTGATTATCACCCGGGAAAGGCTAACGTGGTTGCCGATGCTTTAAGTCGGAAAGCACTGTTTGCTTTGAGAGCGGTGAATGCTCACTCGTCCGTCTCACCCAATGGGGTGCTAGTAGCTGAATTAGAGGCCAAACCATTATTGATTCGTCAAATACTTGAATCCCAGAAAGTCGACGCTGAATTGGTCACTAAACGAGCTAAATGTGCTTCGAATAAGGAATCGGAGTTTTGGATTGACGACAATGATTGCTTGACGTTCAGAGGTCGATTATGTGTTCCAAGAAATTCGGAACTTATTTCGATGATTTTGGACGAGGCTCACAGTAGTCGAATGTCAGTCCACCCAGGTAGTACTAAAACGTACAATGACCTGAAACGTCAATTTTGGTGGCCCGGTATGAAACGAGACATTTCTGAATTTGTTTCAAGGTGTTTGATATGCCAACAAGTAAAAGCGGAACATCAAGTGCCGTCGGGATTACTTCAGCCGATCATGATACCCGAATGGAAGTGGGATCGGGTAACGATGGATTTTGTATCTGGATTGCCATTGTCATCAAGCAAGAAAGATGCAATCTGGGTTATTGTTGATAGATTGACCAAGTCTGCTCATTTTATCCCTGTCCGTACAGATTTTTTGCTCGATAAATTGGCAGAATTATACATCTCCCAAATTGTTCGATTACATGGGGTACCTACTTCTATCGTGTCGGATAGAGACCCAAGATTTACATCGCGATTTTGGAAAAAGTTACAAGAATCGTTGGGTACTAAGATGCATTTTAGCACCGCATTTCATCCCCAGACTGATGGCCAATCTGAACGAATAATTCAGATACTCGAGGATATGTTGAGATGTTGCGTCTTAGAGTTTTGTGGTTCATGGGAAAGATATTTGCCTTTGATTGAATTCGCTTACAACAATAGCTTTCAATCAAGCATTAAGATGGCACCTTACGAGGCCTTATACGGTTGTAAATGCCGTACCCCATTATTTTGGACTGAACTTAGTGAAAGTAAAATTTTTGGGGTTGATTTGATTAAGCATGCTGAGCAGAAAGTTCGAGTAATTCGTGAAAGTTTGAAAGCCGCTTCGGATCGTCAAAAGTCGTATGCGGATTCGAAAAGAAAAGACATTGAATATCAGGTTGGAGACAAAGTATTTCTCAAAGTTTCACCCTGGAAGAAGGTGCTTAGATTTGGTCGTAAGGGCAAACTAAGTCCGAGGTTCATCGGTCCGTATGAAGTATCCGAACGAGTTGGACCAGTTGCATACCGATTAATTTTGCCCCCTGAGCTTGAAAAGATTCACAACATTTTCCATGTCTCGATGCTTCGACGATATAGGTCCGACCCGTCGCACGTAATCACTCCATCTGAGATCGAGATTCAGCCTAACTTAAGTTATGAAGAAGAACCGGTTCGCCTTTTGATGCGTGAAGTAAAAGAGTTGCGAAATAAGAAAATCCCATTAGTGAAGGTGTTGTGGGATAAACACGGAATTGAAGAAGCCACTTGGGAACTTGAGGACTCTATGAAGGATCGATATCCAAAATTATTTACCGGTAAGATTTTCGGGGACGAAAATTTCTTATGTGGGGGAGAGTTGTGACAACCCTAATTAGACCCTGGTTGGAATGTGGTTTCGAGACCACATTACCGAGCCAAAAATTTATTTTTGTGTTTTAATTACATAAATTTTTGTGTGACAGAGAATATATGAGAAATTAAATGCTTAATATTAGCTTTAGGAATGTGAATTAATTCGAAAAGGACCTAGTTGACGAAGTTAGAAAAGATGATAGATGAATTATAAGGAGTAATTAATAATAGGGAGAGGAAGCATGGCTTTGCAAGTCAAATTACCCATAAAATACATGGTGGCCGGCCAATGAGTGATGATGCTCCACTCATTCTAATTTAATATGTTTTTTTTAGTTAACAAATGATGGGAATAATAATAGGAAAGTGAACAAAAAAAAAGGGGTGTTCATACTTGCCATCTCCTAGCCGAAAAACCAAGAAAAAGAAAGGGAGAAAAATTTTGAAGAAGTTCGGCCATTGCTTGTATCTAGGAGGAGTGTTTGATGTTGTGGCATGAAAATGAGAGAGTTTGAATGCTTAATAAGGAGGGAAGAAGGAGTGTTCATGTTTTCTTTCATTTGCAATTGTCATAACTAGAGGAAGAAGAGGAAGCAAGATTCGGCCAAGGTGGTCCTTTAGATCAAGGTATGTTCAATGATATTTTTGGAAGTTTACACAACCTTTGGGTGATGAGTCTATATTCTATCTACCCCATGGTTGGATTTGGGGTTGTCGGAGAGTTAGGCTTTGACTAAGAAGCTTAAAAATTTTAGTTGATACCATGATGCTATTAACATGTTAGTTATATGTATGTGTTAAATTGCTTGTTATGTTAGCATGAAAGTTGAAGTTGTTAAGTCACTTTGTTGGAGGTGCCGAATTTAGAACTAAGAAGAGAATGAGTATTCGGCTAACATGGTTGAAAGGTGGATGTGCCAATTTTTAGATTTAGACTATGAGAATGGCTATAATGGGCATTAAGATGTGGAACTTAAGAAATGTAGTTATATGTGGATTTACATGATGTTACAAATAGATGTGAAAATATGCTATATTAGGAACATTCGATCAAGTGTTCATGAGATGAAATTAGATGTTTAAATGATGTTATAGTTGACATTGTACATACATTCGGCCATCTAATTGAGTATGAAGGTAGTGTTAAATCTAATTGTGATGCCCATTCGGAAGTGTATATATATATACATAAGTATGCCCATTCGTGAGGTTACCTTTGATTATGTGTATAATCGACTAAATGGGTAATTAGTGAGGATGGTTGCCGAATATACTAACAAACATATGCATGTGTAATTGGATTATAAATATTTAGCAAGGTGGTTAAACTAGTTGATTTATTGATTAAGCTCAAGGAGTTAAAGGAGGAGAATCAAGCAAAGGCAAAGAAAAGATCATCGAGTAGCCGAGTTGGAACCGTCTTACCCAACACAAGGTAAGTCATTAAGCATATATTTTGTATTAATTTAAATGGTCATAACGTCTATGTAATGATGCTGAATGGAATGATAAATATATATATACATGTATGCATGGGGTGATGAAAGTATTGAATGAAAAAGAAAAGAGGTGAGATGTATTGAGTTGTTGGTTTCGGCACTAAGTGTGCGGGTGTAAACATTTATGATCATGAGATTGGCACTAAGTGTGCGGGTTCAAATTGTATAGCACTAAGTGTGCGAGTATGATTATATAGCACTAAGTGCGCGAGTTCGACTATTAAGCACTAAGTGTGTGGGCTTATTATACATTCTCTAATAAATATACATGCTCTAAGTGTGCGGCCTTATCGAGTCAATCATGGACAGCGGTACGAGTAAACACCTTGAGCTCATGAGGAATAGACATTTTATTTATATTTGGGATTGAGCTTGGTAAGTCTTGAACCTATGTGGTGATTATACTTGAAGATAAATGCATCCAATGTCATATGGTGTAATGTATGAAATGTCAAAGTAGGGCTTGGTATGAGATCGAACCGAAATGCCTAAGGAATTATAGCACAGTTTGGGTATGGATGGAGGATTTTAATCCCGCATTATTTATTTTCTCTTATGATATATTATTACTGAACGGCAATGTAATGCTTATGACTTACTGAGTTATATACTCACTCGGTGTTTGCTTGTCACCTACTTTAGGTTTCTTGGACTCGTCTTTTTGCGTGCTCGGAACTGTCATCGAAGTCATCACACCGGCTAGCAACTTTTGGTATCTTCTTTTTATTCGGTCTAGGAGAACATTTCGGCATGTATAGGCTAATATGTTTTGTTGAAATTTGGTATGTAAACTTTTAGCCATGCGAAAATGGCATAAATGTTCGGTTGGATTTGGTTCTATAATGTTAGGTCGCAAGTATTGGAAATTCGATTTTTATGCCATATGTCATGGTTGATTATTTTTGGTGTTAAAATTCATGATATGGCAATAGTGTAGTTGGGAGATGTTTGAAAATGATTACCCTTTGGCATGGCTAGTCATGATCATAATTTGTGATATGTATGATGAATTACTAGTTAGATCAAGGAGAAATCACGAGATAGGCATAGTTGCTTTAGTAATAGATGCTGGCAGCAGCAGTGACGTGAGATTGAAAAATCAGTAAAAATAGTAGGAATGGAATTAATTAATGAATAAATTATGTAATCGAAGCTCGATGAGTCTATTTTCATATAGAAGAAACGAAACTACCATATGAGCTGTATGTTAGGAGATAATTAAACTCTTGTGAAACAGGGCCAGAGCGATTTCTGGATCCCCTGTCCCAACTTTAGAAATTCACCCTAAATTAATCAGAGACAATTAGAAGTCATGCTTTATATGTATAGATTCCATTTTGAGTATAGTTTCATTAGAAACCAACGGCATAAGTATTGGAGCTCTGTAAAGGGAGATATCTAAGTCGTAATGCACAAGGGTCAGAGTAGTCGAACCCAGGAACAGGGACGACTTTAACCAATAAACTGTACCAATTGGCCGGCCAAAGATTCTACAAAAATTCTACCATATAGATATATGAGTCTAATTCCGTGGAAATTTTACGGAACTAGATTTCGAGTTTTAGAACTCAAGATATGATTTTTAATGCGACTTGTACGCAGATTGGCAGCTTGTCTGGGAAATTTCTAATAAGTGGTTTGAAGTCTGTTAACACCTCGTGTTCCACTCCGGCGACGGTCTCGGGTTTGGGGTGTTACAACACTTCTCACCAAATAAGTAATGTCGCCATAGTTTCAAAGCGAATACGATGGCAGCTAGTTCGAGATCATGGGTTGGATAATTTTTCTCATGTGGCTTCAATTGTCTCGACGCATAAGCTACAACTCGACCTTCTTGCATTAATACACAACCCAACCCAAGTAAGGATGCGTCACTGTAAATGACAAACTCTTTGCCTGATTCAGGCTGCACTAGCACTGGAGCTTCAGTCAAGTAAGTTTTTAGTTGATCGAAACTTTTCTCACATTTTTCTGACCATTCGAACTTAACATCTTTCTAAAGTAGCTTCGTCATTGGTGTGGCTATCATCGAGAAACCCTTTACAAACCGTCTGTAGTAACCGGCAAGTCTCAAAAAGCTCCGAACCTCAGTAATATTTCTCGGGGGCTTCCAGTTAAGTATGGCTGAAATTTTGCTCGGATCAACTCGAATACCCGATGCAGATACCACATGTCCCAAAAAGCTAACTTCTCTCAACCAAAACTCACATTTACTAAGCTTAGCATATAATTGCTTATCCCGTAAAACCTGCAACACTAACCCCAGGTGTTCAGAATGATCGGTTTCATTTCTCGAATAGACCAAAATATCATCAATAAACACAACTACAAACCGATCCAAAAACGGTCTGAAGATCCGATTCATCAAATCCATAAATACCGCTGGGGCATTAGTGAGCCCAAACGGCATCACTAAGAACTCGTAGTGACCGTATCTCGTTCTGAAAGCAGTTTTGGGTATATCCAAATCCCGAATTTGCAACTGATAATAACCCGATCTCAAATCTATCTTTGAAAACACTGAGGCTCCCTTTAGTTGATCAATCAAATCATCAATACGCGGTAACGGATATTTATTCTTTATTGTCACTTTATTCAGCTGACGATAGTCGATGCACAACGTCATGGTTCCGTCCTTCTTTTTTACAAACAATACTGGTGCACCCCAAGGTGAAAAACTCAGTCGAGCAAAACCTCTATCCGTCAACTCTTGCAACTGAGTTTTCAGTTCTTTTAATTCCGTTGGTGCCATACGATACGGAGCTATCGAAATCGGTGTAGTCCCAGGTACAAGTTCGATGCCAAACTCTACCTCCCAAACAGGTGGTAACCCCGGTAATTCTTCGGGAAAAACATCCGGATATTCACAAACCACTGGTACCGATTCAAGTTTCTTTCCTGATTTTTCATTATCAAGCACGTATGCAAGATACGCTTCACACCCCTTTCTCACATAATTTTGAGCTAACGTCGAGGATATTATTGTTGGCAATCCATTCAAGACAGTAGACTCAACTTGGATTATCTCATTATTTGCACACCTCAAATCAATAGTCTTGCTTTTGCAATTCACAACCGCATCATGCACGGTCAACCAATCCAAACCGAGAATAACATCAAATTCATCAAACGGTAAAAGCATCAAGTCCGCCGGAAAACAGGAACCTCGAATTACTAGGGGACATTTCTTACACACCTTATCAACAAGCACACAATGACCCAAGGGATTCGACACTCTAATAACGAACTCAGTAGACTCAACAGATAAAGTCTTACTGGATGCTAAAGTCTCACATATATAAGAATGAGTAGAACCAGGGTCAATAATGCAATCACATTAGTATCAAAGAGAGTGAATGTACCGGTAATAACATCAGGCGAAGAAGCATCCTCGCGTGCACGTATAGCATAAGCTCTGGCAGGAGCACGAGCCTCAGATCTGGTGGTAACATCTCTAGATCCTCTCTGACTGCCACTAGCATTCCCCGTATTTTTAGATGGTCTACCTCGAGCAGTAGTAGCACCCGGTTTCCCACTCTGATTTACATTCTGTTCAGACAATCTCGGGCAATCTTTAATAAAGTGGTCAACTGATCTGCACTTGTAACAGGAGCAATCATGGAATCTACAACTCCCCGAATGCCATTTACCACAATACTGGCACTCTGTTCTGCCTCGACGATCATTTCCAACACTGGCGACCGAAGTAACCCGTGTACTCACAGGGGGTCGATCACGGTCTCGTCTAGAAAAGCCCGACGTGTCTCTAGATCGGCCTAAATCATCTCTAAATTTCTTTGATGACTGTTGAAAGGGCTTTCCCGAAGATCTCTTACGAAACTCCTTTACTCCCATATCAGCTTTTCTTTTCTCCTTACTGAGCTCTTCGGCTTTGCAAGCTCGCTCGACAAGTACCACAAATTCTCTGATTTCTAAAATGCCAACATACAGCTTTATATCATCGTTCAGTCCATTTTCGAAACGTTTACACATCACAGCTTCTGAAGAAATACATTCTCGCTTGTACCGGCTAAGCCTTACAAACTTTCGTTCATAATCAGTAACCGACATGGAACATTGTTTAAGTTCAAGAAATTCTTTTCGTTTTTGATCAATGAATCTCTGGCTGATATACTTTTTTCGAAACTCGGTTTGGAAAAACTCCCAAGTTACTTGCTCTCTGGGCACAACAGAAATCAACGTATTCCACCAATAGTAGGCAGAATCACGTAGCAATGAGATCGTACACTTTAGGCATTCATCGGGTGTGCAAGATAGTTCATCAAGTACCCGAATAGTGTTGTCCAACCAAAATTCAGCTTGCTCGGCATTGTCGCTGTCTGTAGCTTTAAATTCAGTAGCCCCGTGTTTTCGAATTCTATCAACTGGGGGCTTATTTAACCTTATCTGGTTAGTTACCGGAGGTATCGCAGGTGCAGGGGTTGTATTAGTCGGAAATGGGGGTTGTGGAACAGCCGTATTAGTTCGAATGTATTGGTTGAACCAATCATTCATTACGCTATAAAAAGCCTGTCTGGCTTCGTCATTCTGATTACTAGCAATAGGTTGAGAGTCCACCGGCGCTGTCCCTTGTGCGGGAGCAGGCGCTACACTCTCAAGATCATCAGCTACCTCTCGGTTGGGATCGGGATCCATTACTATAAACAAACACATTTTTAACTGTCAAAATTCACCACACTATCAAATAGACACATAATGGCATGTATAGCTAGACCCGAACGTATTACGGTAGTCCTAGAATCGACTAAACCGTAGCTCTGATACCAATAAAATTGTAACGCCCCGCACCCGAGACCGTTGCCGGAGTCGAACACGAGGTGTTAACGAACTTAATTCATTTATTTACACAGTTCATTTTAAAATTTCCAGACAAGCTGGCTAACTGCGTCACTGTCACCTTAAAAATCATATCTCGAGTTCCAAAACTCGAAAATTGATTCCATAAATTTTCCCTGAAACTAGACTCGTATATCCATATACAGATTTTTTTCTAGAATTTTTGGTTGGGCCAATTGGTACAGTTTATTAGTTAAATTCTCCCCTGTTTCAGGGTTCAACTACTCTGACCTTCATGCATTACGACTTAGATATCTCCCTGTACAGGGCTTCAATACATATTCTGTTTATTTTTAATGAAACTAGACCCAAAAAGGAATCTGTACATATAAAGCATGACTTCTAATTATTTCTGGTTAATTTATGGTAAATTTCCAAAGTCAGAATAGGGGATCCAGTAATCGTTCTGGCCCTGTTTCACGAAAACTTAAACATCTCATAGAATACGGCTCATATGGTCATTTCGCTTCTTCCATATGAAAATAGACTCATCAATGTTCGATTAAATAATTTATTCATTATTTAATTACAATCCTACTATTTTTAGTGAATTTTCAAACTCACATCACTGCTGCTGTCAGCATCTATTTTAAGGTAAATTTCACCTATTTCATAGTTTCGATGATTCAACTAGCCATTTGACATACATAGCACCAAATATGATCGTGATTAACCATTCCAATGGCTAATCATTGCCAAGAATTTCCACACCTCTCAATAACCATATATATAAAAATGATTTTAATACTATGCTCAAAATATTTAAGCCATTTTCGCATGGCTATCCGAATATATACACATTACCAAAGGTACTTGATTAACAACAAAGGTTAGTCCTATACATGCCATTATCAACGTTTAACTAAAAGAGTACCAAAAGGGCTTAGATAGTGTGGACGACTTCGACTTCGACAATCCCGAGTCCGATAGCTGACGAACAAAAATCTATAAAACAGAGAATTAAAGAAACGGAATAAGCATTTAATGCTTAGTAAGTTTTGAGTAACGAAATTATTTACGACTAAAGTATAGCGTTCATATGACTAAATGAATAATTTCATATATGCACATTCTCAAAATCATAATTTCTTCACGCTTCAACCAATATATTCATACACAGGGTATCAAACCTAACTAGAGGCCGGAAGCTCGTTAATCAATTGAGCGAGTACTATTTGAAAGGAATCAACCTTTCCGATGCATATACGAAAAATACCTTATCGTTTGTATTTTATGAGCGTATTAATTGAAATTATTACAGCAAGATCGCTCGCTTCCAAACCCAAGTATCTTCGGGATTTAGCCAGATATAGCAACTCGCACAAATGCCCTCGGGTCTTAGCCCGGATATAGTCACTAGCATGAATGCCTTCGAGACTTAGCCCGGATATAGTCACTAGCACAAATGCCTTCGGGACTTAGCCCGGGTATAGCAACTACTCGCACAAATGCCTTCGGGACTTAGCCCGGATATAGTAACTTGCACAAATGCCTTCGGGACTTAGCCCGGATATCATCCGAATAATCAAGCACATATACCAATAAATCATGACACATCCATATTTCGTTATCATAACTAGAATTCAAACACAAGACGCTTATCAACCATTACCATTTTCGGCTCAATAGCCACATACAAAGAGCATGATTTTGATTTGCTTTATAACATGATCTCTATACACATTCGGCTACCCGTCATAGGTATAAACTAATCACCTCAATAGACAATTCAAGTAGAATCATTATATCACCGTTTATTTGTTATGCTTATATGTCATGACTTAATCAAATCATAAACTAAGTTTCATTACTCGAAAACTTACCTCGGATGTTGTCAAACGATTTCAACGGCTATTCGATCACTTTTTCCTTTCCCTTATCCAACTTTGATCCTCTAAGCTCTTGAGCTAAATCAAACAATTTACTTCCCAATCAAACACAATCACGCGGCATCCATATACATTTTAGAACCATTCTTAACATATTTACTACTCATTTACAAACAAAATACTCATATCACATTTATAAAACTACAAGCCGAATATACCTATGTGTGACCATCCCAATTTAATCGATTTCTTGTTTTATGCACTACCACATATTCACACACATATATATTATGCCATTTACTCATAAACCCCATTATGCCGAATATTCATTAACCAATAGTCACACACACTACTTATGTACAAAAATTTATCCACCCTAGCCTATAGTTCATTCGGCCATTCATCACTCAACCAAACAAAATTTCATAGCAAACTCCTATGACCAAGCACACACATATACTTACATCCAAATACTCATAACATTCAAAATCACATTTTAAGTAAATTATCTTAAACAATGCCGAATCCTTAAGTGATTAAACATCAAATTTTTACTCAATTCCCAAACATATAAACAACATTTATTCATGACATCAAGCATCTTCATTTCGGCTATTACACATATATACACTAGCAATCAAATACTAACATTTGCACTTCACCTTAATAGCTAGCTTAGCAAACCTTAATTTAACATATAATTGTTCATAACACAATTAAAGCATCCTCTCCATTCCATCAATTCAAAACACATACATTGCCCAATAATATCCAAAATCATATTCGGCCTTAGTACTCAACTTGCTAGCCGATTTTTCTCCATCTAGCAACTAATGCACATATGTGCTCATTTGTTAGACTCTACTTCACCTAACTACCAATTTTTTCTTTTCGTCCAAATAACATGAACAACAACCATTTCTTGAACATTTTCTCTTAACCGATTACTCATGTTACCAACAAGATTCAAATTTTGGACATGGGCTAAGCAAGGAGCTTAATGACTAACTCAAAAAAAAATGCTAGAAATCCAAGAATCATCCTTGAACTTACCTTGATTTAGCTAACCACCATAGCTGAATTTTTCCAAGCTTGTTCTCTCCTAGTCACGGCAATGAGGAGCAAAGATGAAAACTTTGGTTTCTCCACCCATTTACCACATGTTTTATTATTCTTAATTCCTTATTTTATTTTGTAAACTAATAATGCTAATAGAAAATACATATTATCATCAATGACCCATACCATCGCCGGCCACTACTTATTATAAATGGAAATTTGACATGCAAACCCATCATTTTTATAACATGCATTAATAGGTCCTTATAGATTAACCTATCACCTTTTAAAAGTGTCACACATAAGTCCTATTAATTAAATTCACATGCAATCGACTAAATCGAAGCTTAAAACTTTCACACATTCATATTCACATATTTTAGACAATAAATATCATATTCAAATACTTCGGTGACTCGGTTTAGCGGTCCTGAAACCACTTTTCGACTAGGGTCAATTTAGGGCTGTCACAAATACTCGGCATGTCTCGCCATACAAGTGGTGTCTTCAAATCTTCAGTGCGAACACTATGGCTGCTAACTCTAAGTCGTGTGTCAAGTAATTTTTCTCACGCGGCTTTAGCTGTCTCGAGGCATATGCTATTACCTTGCCTTCTTGCATGAGCACGCATCCTAATCCATTCAATGATGCATCACTATACACTACGGATTCTTTTCCCGGTTCTGGTTGCACTAAAATTGGGGCTTCAGTCAACAACGCCTTAAGTTTCTCAAAACTCTGATGGCATTTTTCCATCCAATTGAACTTGACATCTTTCTATAGCAACCTTTTCATCGAAGTAGCAATCATAGAGAAACCTTTAACGAATTGTCTGTAGTAACCCACTAAACTTAGAAAGCTCCTAATCTCCGATACGTTTCTTGGTAGTTTCCACTCAATAATAGCCAAGATCTTACTCGGGTCAACTCTAATTCCATCACTCGACATGATGTGTCCTAATAATCTGACCTCTCAGAGCCAAAACTCACTTTTACTAAACTTGGCATACAACTGCTTGTCTCTTAAAGTCTATAAAAATAGTTTTCAAATGCTTGCGTGTTCACTCTCATCATGAGAATAGATCAATATATCATCTATAAAAACAGCAATGAACTTATCCAAGTACAGTCAGAAAATACGGTTCTTTAAGTCCATAAACATGATGGGAACATTTTTTAAGCCAAAGGGCATGACAAGGAACTCATAGTGCCCACATCTCGTCTGAAACGCGATTTTTGGCACATCTTGCTCCTTAACTCTTAGCTGGTAATAATCGGATCTTAAGTCTACCTTATAAAACACTGTGGCTCCTTTCAATTGGTCAATCAGATCATCGATCCTTGGCAAAGGATACTTCTTCTTCATAGTCACCTTGTTGAGCTGTCTGTAATCTATACATAACCTCATCGACCCATCTTTCTTTTTTAGAAAAAGTATTGGAGTATTCCATGGAGAATAACTCAGTCTCGCAAAACCCTTATCTGTTAATTCTTGTAGTTGAGCCTTCAACTCTTTTAACTCCAATGGTGCCATCCTATACGAGGCAATCGATATAGGCGTAGTACCAGGGACTAACTCGATACTAAACTCGACTTCGCTAATTAAAGGCAATCCGGGCAACTCTTCCGAAAACACATCCAGAAATTCACATACCACTGGCACTAACTCAATCTTCACTTCTGTCACTTGAGTATTCAACACAAACACGAGATAAGACTCATAACCTTTTCTCATATATTTCTCAGCTATCATGGAAGAAATCACTACAGGTAAGCTATAAGATTATCCCCATTTTCACATTTCAGTTCAATGAATTTCTTCCTACAATTTACTATGATATCATGCATAGACAACCAATCCTTACCAAGGACAATGTCAAATTTATCAAACGGCAATAACATGAGGTTAACCGAAAAACAATGACCTCTAATTGTCAAGGGACAATTTCTACATACTTGGTCAACTAATACATGCTTGCCTAATAGGTTTGACACCTTTACCACAATTTTGTAGACTTGACAGACATATTCACGCTAGACATCAGTTTCACACAAGCATACGAATGGGTAGACCCTAGATCTATCAAAGCAACAACAAAAATATCATGAAGAGAGAAAGCACCTGTAATCACATCCGGTGACGATTCCTCTTCGCGAGCGCAAATGGCATAAGTACTTATAGGTGCTCAGCCCTGGGACCTCACGGTGGAATCTCTAGGCGTACCTTTACCGCTAGTCCCTCTTCCCGGGTTCTTCTGTGGTCTACCTCTTGAAGAAGCATTACTCGCTCTCACATCTTACTTTTCGACTTTCTAACCCATTTCAAGATAGTTTCGGATGAAATGGTCTAACGACCCACATTTGAAATAGCATCTTTCATTCCCTCGACACTCACCAAAATGGCATTTATTGCACTGTGAAAATTCTAGTCTGTTTGGTCGAGTACTACCAACACTCGCAATAGAAGTGATTTCAGCTTTAAACGTCGTGTACTGCTTATTTTTATTTCTACTCGAGAATCCCACTAAAGCATTTGATCGGGTAGTGAACTTTCTCGATCTCTTAGATGAGGACTGATGTGATTTCCCCACCTGTCTTTTTCTTGAGTCACGAGACTTAATATTAGCTTTTCTCTTTTCTTTGGTCAATTCTTCTACCTTACAACCTCTTTCAACCAACATCACAAATTCCTTTAACTCTAAGATGCCAACTAATAATCAAATGTCTTTGTTCAATCCGTCCTCAAATCTCTTGCGCATGATAGCTTCGGTAGATACGCACTCCCTAGCATATTTGCTGAGCCTCACGAACTCACGCTCATACTCTGTTACTAACATTCGACCTTGCTTTAATTCTCAAAATTCTTTCCTCTTCTAATCTATAAACCTCTAACTAATATACTTCTTTCAGAATTCCTCTTGGAAAAACTCTTATGTAATTTTTTCCCTTGGTACAACTGACACAAGGGTGTTCCACCATTGGTAGGCCGATTCTCGCATGAGTGACACAACACACTTCATGCATTCCTCAGGTATGCATGACAACTCATCGAATACTCTAATGGTACTTTCTAGCCAGAACTCCGCCCTCTCTGGGTCATCATCTATATTCGTCTTAAATTCCTCGACTCCCTGCTTCCTAATTCTGTCAACCAGATGTTTCTCCCTTCTTAACATCTCCACCCCTTAGGGCACTGTGGGGTTAGGTTAAGGGATTGGAGGGGTAGGGGAGGTGGAGTGTTCATATTTGCATGAACAAACTCTGAATACCAAGCATCCATCATATGGAGGTAGGCTTGTTTAGCCCCTTCGCCCTGACTCATTGTCACAGGCCCACTCTCTACTGGCACGGTCCCTTCAGCGAAAACCAGTGTGTTACTCTCTACATCGTTCGCCATTGCTCCGTCGGGATCCATTTACTATATGAAAACACAATTTAAATTTGTCAGGAGTCGTCACACTATCAAAATATATTTATGGCATGTATAGCTAGACTCGTACTCATGCTAGGTTAGTCCAAGAATCAACTAAACCATAGCTATGATACCACTAAATGTAACACCCCTTACCCGAGTTAGACGCTGGAATAGCATACGACGTCTTACCGGACTTAAACATATACAAACATACATTTCCTAGTTATGAAATTTCGCTCCAATTTAAAACTTTTCTCACTACCTTAATGTCCCCACTATAGGCCTACGAGGCCCCGAACACACTATGGAATTGATTCGGGACTAATCTGTACACTTTAGAAAACCTTGTAAATTTTCAAGCAGATAGGGGCACACGCCCATGTGGAAGGGCAACACGCCCGTGTACCTTCTAAACATGGCCATGTTGAAGGCCTGTATGGCGCACACGGCCTGAACATATCGGGACACGCTCGTGTCCCTGGCTCGTGTGAATTTCTTTCTCAATTCAAACCTACATGGGTTTTTACACTGCTTAGTACACGCCCGTGTCCATGACCCGTGTCCTTGACATGGCTATGACATGCTCGTGTCTCAGCCTGTGTACAAAAACCTTGACATTTTATTTCTAATGTTAGTAACCCTTTATGGGCACACGGTCATGCTACACGCCCTTGTACTGGGCCGTGTCCTCCACATGGTTGGGACACACGACCGTATCTCCACCCGTGTAGTTACTACTGGGCATTCTGTTTGCCAACTTTAGGTGCAAGGGACACACAACCTGACTACACGCCCATGGGGCAGACCGTGTGTCACACACAGCCTAGACACACGCCCGTGTGTCTGCCTGTATGGGCAAAGACAAGGCTATCTACCAAGCCTTTTTGCCACCCTTACTTGCACCAACCTACACAATATCAAACATCTCCAATCCAAGCATAAACACACATAACCAAAACATCCACATCCAAGGGAATTTTCATCAAATGCATTTAATAGTAATCAATATTAGCCAACATCAATGGCTTATACAAAATGAATATCACATCCATATGAGCCAACACTTGTGGCTAAACTAACATGACACTAAACAAAAAGAACAAGTCCATATACATGCCAAACTCAAAACATTTATACTAGCTATACAAAAAGCTTCAGGTGATAGTGTGATTCGATGCCTCTGACGTCCCTTGATTCCCGATATTAACTTGGCGGCACTATAAGAAAATGGAAAAGAGAGGGAGTAAGCATCAAGCTTAGCAAGTTGCATGTAAATAAGTAACAACGTCAACCACGCCTTTTTAAACACATAGCATGTTATAAACCAATACAACATTCTTGAGTGCAGAAAGATAGATATCACTACATACTTATATATCACAAATATAAGTCAAAGATTACAAATCATCCCAAAATCATTTTCATAAATAGAACTTACTCATGTTATTCTTACCATTAATGTAACACCATAGCATGTCACATACTCACATCACATGAAATTTTTAAGCTTGTGCATGCACATATAATAGGGTTACAACCCATTAATCAATATAAGCCACATCTCATGGCTATATACAATTGAATCATTATAAGCCAATACATTTGGCCAATTCATGAAACACATATATCGAAAGACTAAGTCTCTATACATGCCATTCACTTGTGTACGCTTAACTTATACATGTTAACAATCCAAAAGGGATGGCTTGATAGTGTGATGCTGCCTCCGACGATCTCCAACCCCGAGCCGACCTGACAACACTAAAGAAATGCAGAGGAGGGAGTAAGCTTAAAGCTTAGTAAGTCCATATGAAAATAATAAGCCAATTATCAACATGATTCCATGGAAATATAATCATAATTACACTTTTACTTATTTTCTTATCATGATGATTTCTCGAGTCATAGTTACTAATTTATTTATATCTAAAGCTACGGAACTTCAGATTAAGATCCGCAAATTTTCCCTAAACCTAGACTTATATATCTTCTTACCAGTAAATTTCCAGAATTTTTTGTCTAGCCAATAAGTATAGTTTATTCTTTAAAATGTCCCATGTTTCGCTGTTCGCCAGTTCCGACCTCTCTTGACTAAAAATTAATTATCTCTTAACACAGGGTTCAGATAATGTTCTCGTCTGATTCTATTGAAATTATACTCATTAAGGGCTTATTATTATAAATTTTAACCCATAATTAGTTTTTTACAATTTCTAATAGTTTTCCAAATTTGAGACAGGGGAGTTCGAAATCACCTTGAATCTGTCTCACAAAAGTTCAAATATCTCATAGTATAAAACTCTTTTGCTTACTTTTCTCTATGTGAAACTAGACTCAATAAGCTTTAATCTCATATGCTATTCAGTTACTAATTCAATTTCCATAATTTGTGGATTTTCAAAGTCACATAAGTGTTGCTGTCCAACACTGTTATAGTGCAAATTCATAATAACTAACATAAGTTCGTTGTCACATTGATCATGGACTCATCATTTCATGGATCCCCTATTCAATTACACAATGTAAGTTAACATGATATTGCAAAAAAATTCATAATCATAGGCATAAGGATGGTTCACCATTCAACCCTTTTCACTTGTTTATCATATATATACACATACATATGCTTCCTCATCACAAGTCATCATTCATTGAAGTATTACTCATGAATTTTGTGTACATACCTGTGTTCATCGTAGTATATCACATAACCATACCTCTTAACATGCTCTTCTCGGGACTTTCATCACATTCATTACATATCAATACCCGTTGAACACTTGGAATACTATTGGATACAAAGAACCTTACACATATAGTAACAAATCTAGGTGTAACTACACGAGCTGCTCACAAAAGCTGCCGACCGCTCAAGGATTACCTAGCCACTGGTAGAACACTCATGACTGTTGCTCGAAACTCAATCACAGGTGTCGCATCCACAATGAACTCGGACCACTCAATGAGCTCGGATGCTCGCATCCATAATGAACTCGGACTACTCAACGAGCTCGGATGCCACATATCTCACGAACTTGGACCACTCAACAAGTTTGAAATCTCATACATATCACGAACTCGAACTGCTCAATGAGCTTGGATTGCTTAATTCCTAGTGACATGTCACTTGTATCCTAAACTATTCCTAAGGTTCAAACATGATTCTTTCTCACTTGCACATGGCATACTTGCTCGTGATGTCGTATTTAATGGCCATATGTCATTCAGGCTTACAATAGTACCAATTGTCCATTCATAGCATCAACCACATATTCATTGGATAATCAAAGCACATTCCATAATAAAATTTAAGCATTAAACACATGGTACAACATGACATTAATTATTTATTATACTCACCATAGTAAAAGCTTTCATTTCATTTCACTTTTTCATATTCTAATCAATTCATCACAACTAAATTAACATAAAAATTTAGATTTCAGCCATAAACAATAATAAAATTAACAAATTGCTTATTTCATCATATGAACTTACCTCGGGTTTGAGTACAACTACTTATTCCGAATTAGTCCATAACCTTGTTCAATCTCGTTCTAAGCCCGAATCTTGTTTTCCTTGATCTATAATATCATATTTAGCTTTTTAACTAGTCACATTATTCATATGGGTCCAAAAATCATATTTTTACAAATTTGCATTTTGACCCCTAAACTTTCACATATTTGCACTTTTGTCCCTAGGCTCGTAAAATAAAATGTGTTCAATTTCTTGGTTACCCAAGCCTAGCAAAACCATATTCAAGAGTCCACATTTTTCATTAAAACATATTTTTAGTTACCTATTTTACACCTTTTTCAATTTAGTCCTTTTTAGGCTTTTTCATAAAAAATCACTTAGTAAAAGATGTTAAACACACTCTAACCTTTCATATTCTACCATTAAACATCAAAATACTAACATGTCATGCATGGGTAAATTTTTAAACATGAACCCTAGCTCAAAATATTGGTAGAATTAGATAGATCATGCTACCGGGACTTCAAAAATGCTTAGAACATTAAAAACGAGGTTCAGAAGCACTTACTATTGAGCTTGAAAGCTTGGAAACCCTAGCCATGGTGTTTTTTATGAGAATTTCGGCCCTTAGGAAGAAAATGGACACATTTGGCTTTTAATTTTGTCTTTTAGTTTATTTTACCCCTAAATGACCAAAATGCCCATTTTACTATTCTTTCAAATTTTACCCTTCCAAGTCTATTTTTGTCCAAAATTTTTAGAACTTGGTCAAATTACTCATTAAGGACCTCTAATTAATAATACAATTCAATTTCATGCAAAAACAAAAGTTTTACAAATTATTCGATTTAGTCCCTAAAGTTCAATTAGGCACTTTTCGAATAAAATTTCCTCGTGGGTTTTCACACAAGCATAGAAACATATCATAAATTTTATAATAATCATAAAATAAATATTTTCACTTCAAATTTTTGGTCTCGAAACCACTATTTTGACTAGGCCCTAATTTAGGATGTTACAATTAAGGCATCATAACTAGACTCATATCTCATGAGTTTCAAATTCAAAAAAAAAAACCCCTATACCACTCACAACATGATTATATCATTCCATATCTCTATGATAAGCTTTAAAAATAACCCGTGAAACCTTTTGGAATATTAAAGGATATCCGATAAGCCTTATACAAGAGGGTAAATTGCCGATGCCATGTCCCACACATGGTCTTACACTGGCTCACATGTTGAGGCCAATGCTATGTCCCAGACATGATCTTACACTAGCTCTTGTCTCAATACCGATTCCATATTCCAAACATGGTCTTACACTGGCTCTCATATTGTGGTTGACGCCATATCCCAGACATGGTCTTACACTAGCGTACATATCAACACCGATGCCATGTCCCAGACATGGTCTTACACTGGCTCTCATAATGTGGCCAATGCCATGTTCCAAACATGGTTTTACACTAGCACACATATCACTCCAATGTCATGGCATCGATATCCAATCTATTCTTAGGTTCAACCGGGAATTTATCACGTTAAATTTCATCATGCATTATTCATAAATATATTCAACCATATTATGCAAAATCAACCATTCAACACATAATAACAATAAATTTACCTTACTTACGTACAGCTTACCTCGGTATACAAAAAGTGAGCGACTAGATTGAATTAGTCTACTAGCTTGGCCTTCCCCCGGTCTAGGTCTGGATTTCGCATTTCTTGATTTGCAAGAGGATAGCTTGGCTGGATATTTAAGCTCCAAAAACTCTTATTTTTGCTAAGAATTTTGGTGGAGAAGAAGAACATTATAGCCTCCCTTTTCTTTATTTTATTTTAGTCAAATAAGTCACCAAAAGCTCATCTATCCTTGACATTTTGATTTTCTTTGTCCTTATGGTGACCATCTGATTATTAAAAGCCTATTTTATCTTCCAAGACCCTTAATTTTGGTTCTCTAGCTATTTGACACCTTTAGCTAATGAAATAAAACTTTTGTCCCTTATGCGATTTAGTCCTTTTTCGCAATTAAGCATGCAATCGCTAAAATTATTTCACCAAAATTTTCATGCACTCATATAAACATGCTATAAAACATAAAATAATATTAAAAAATAATTTCTCCGATCTCAGGTTAGTGGTTTCGAAACAACTATTCCGACTAGGTCCAAAATTAGGCTGTTACATGTTATATGCGTCATATGATTTTCGTCAATGCGATGGCTTGTAATCATCAAAGGCTTGTTTTGTTATTTGGGCATGTAAGTTGGCTTATATTGGCTAACATGGTTGTAAGCCTAAGTATATTCATATATGTGTCAATGTTTATGGTGATATGATCATGGTATGCTTGGTAATTGTGAAATGTTTGGAAATGTGATTTATGGCATGATTGTGTAATTTTTGGAAATGTGACCTATTGATGTGATGAGGAATTTGGGTATAATTTGGGACCTAGAAAGTAATTGAACGAAGTCTAATGAATGTGAAATTTGTATGTTTGATTTAGGGCTTAATGAATGTAGTGAATGTGTTAGATAAATACATTGAGTTGATATGTTTTAACCATGAATGTGGATGTTATGGTTACCCAAGTATGTATTGTTTTGTGCCTTTGAATTAAGGTAAGTGTATGTGTGAATAAGGGAGCCAAAATGGCTTGGTAAATAGCTTTGTTTTTATCCATACGTGTAGACACACAGGCATGTGTCTAGGCCGTGTGTGACACACAGTCAGCCCCATGGGCGTGTGATTTGGCTGTGTGTCCCCTGCACCTAAATTGTTACAAAACAAAATGCTCAATATCGAGCACACGAGTATGAGACACAGCCATGTGAAGGACATGGCCTCGAGACACGGTCGTGTGCCATGGCCGTGTGACTTCAATTTGCTATTGGGTAACAAACAAAGAGTTACAAGGGTTAGGGACACGGGTGTGTGTGACCACACGGCCTGCCCACACGAGCGTGTCCCAAGCCACATGGGTGTGTGACCCCTATTTTAGCAAAAATTTTCAAAGTGTCATAAAATTTTCTAAGGTTCTTGGTTTAGTCTCGAATCACTTCCAAAGCATGTTTTGGGCCTCGTAGGCTTGTATCAGGGACCTTATGATTAAATGCAAAAAGTTTGAATTTGATGCCAAATTTTATGGCTCGAAAGTGTATGTTTGCTTGTGTGTAAGTCTAGAATGCATCATACCCTATTCTGGCGTCGAATATAGGTAAGGGGTGTTACATGAGAACTCTATCCGAGTATTTGATGAGCTTTCTTGCACCCCGGATGAGTGCTTGAAATGTGCTTTATCACTTCAGAGTGATACGACATATCTATGGTGGAACACTCTTATCTCTGTGGTACTGAGGGAAATATTTACATGGGATTTCTTCAAAGAGGAATTCAGAAAGTAGTACATCAGTCAACGGATTATTGATCAGAAATGCAAAGAGTTCTTGAAGTTGAAACAAGGCTGAATGACTATGACTGAATACGAGCGGGAGTTTGTTAGACTCAGTAAGTATGCTCGAAAATGTGTTTCGACAGAAGCTATTACGTGTAAGAGATTCAAAGATGGGCTAAATGAGGACATCAGTTGTTAGTTGGGATTTTAGAGTTGAAAGAACTTGTTGTGCTAGTCGAACGAGCTTGCAAAGCCGAAGAGTTGAGTAAAGAAAAGAGAAAAGCTGAGTTTGAGGCTAGAGATTCGAGAAAGAGGCTGATGAATAAGTTGTTTCAATCTTTGTCAAAGAAATTGAGAGATTTTTATGCTCGGTTCAATGCTTCATTCGGGTATCCCAACAGAGATCGTGGGAAACAATATTCGGGTTCTAAGGCCCAAACTACATCCATAGCGAGCGTAAGTAATGCTACGTCTAATAAGCCTGAATGCCAACACTATGGTAGACGACATCCTGCTGAATGTAGGATGAAGAACCGGACTTGCTTCAAATGTGGTTCCTAAGATCACTTTATCTGAGACTGCCTTGAAATAGCTTGGAGAGATAATTCTCAGAATGCAAGATCGAGTAACACTGCTGCTAGAGGGAGGCCAGTGAGAAATAAGGGAAATGGGACCAGTAGTAGAAGGCTATCCAAAGACTTAGATGTGAGATCAGAAGCTAAAGCACCTACGACAGCTTATGCTATTCGTGCTCGGGATGATGCGTCCTCCCCTGACGTGATAACTGGTACATTTTCTCTTTATGATACTAATGTAGTTGCATCAATTGATCATGGATTGACTCATTCCTATATTTGCATGAATTTGGTATCTAGTAAGAATTTGTCTGTTGAGTCTACTAAGTTTGTGGTTAAGGTGTCGAACCCCTTAGGTAAACATGTTCTAGTTGATAAAGTTTGCAAGAGTTGTCCTTTAATAATTTGGGGCCACTATTTTCCGGCTGACTTAATGCTTTTGCCATTTGATGAGTTTGATGTGATACTTGAAATGGATTGGTTGACTCTGCATGATGTCTTAGTGAATTGTAGACAAAAGGTTATTGAATTGAAATGCCAAAACAATGAAACTCTTCGGGTTGAGTCGGATGAGTCGGGTGAATTGGCTATTGTGATTTCGTCAATGTCAGCTTAGAGGTATGTAAGAAAGGGTTGTGAAGCATTTCTCGCGTATGTACTGAATACTAAGGTATCTAAATTGAAGATAGAACCTATGCTGGTAGTTTTTAAATATCCAAACGTGTTCCCAAAAGAGTTGCCAGGGTTACTACCTATCAGAGAGGTAGAGTTTGCTATTGATTTGGTATCGGGGACTGCACCGATATCGATAGCTCCATATAGAATGTCTCCTACTGAGTTGAATGAATTAAAGTCTCAGTTACAAGAGTTGACAGACAAGGGTTTTGCGAGATCGGGTTTTTCTCCTTGGGGTGCACCTGTATTGTTCGTCAAGAAGAAAGATGGATCCATTAGACTTCGTATTGATTATCGTCAACTCAATAAGGTTACGATAAATAACAGGTATCCATTACCAAGGATTGATGATTTTTTTGACTAGTTGAAATGGGAAACAGCATTCTCGAAGATAGATTTGATATCTGGTTATTATCAGTTGAGAGTTAAAGACTCAGATGTGTCGAAAACTGCATTCAGAACGAGGTATGGCCATTATGAATTTCTTGTTATGCCTTTTGGATTAACTAATGCTTCTGCTATTTTTATGGATTTGATGAATCGGATCTTCTGACCGCATTTGGACAAGTTTGTAGTTGTGTTCATTGATGACATTTGGATTTATTGTGTTCATTGATGACATTTGGATTTATTCTCGAGATGTGTCTGAGCATGCAAAAAATTTAAGAATTGAATTGCAGACTTTGAGAGATAAGAAATTGTTTGCTAAATTCAGTAAAAGAGAGTTTTGGCTGCGAGAAGTCAGATTTTAGGGCATATTGTCTTATCGGAAGGTATAAGAGTTGATCTGAGTAATAATTCGACAATTGTTGATTAGAAATCACCAAGAAATGTATTCGAGGTTAGAAGATTTTTGGGTTTAGCCGGGTATTATCAATGTTTTGTTAAGGGATTCTCGATGATTGCTACACCTATGACAAAATTGTTACAGAAAAATGTTAAGTTCGAGTGGTTAGAGAAATGCCAAAAGAGTTTTGAATAGTTAAAAGCATTGTTAACTGGGGCACCGGTATTAGTGCAACCTGAGTCGGGGAAAGAGTTTGTGATTTTCAGCGATGCGTCATTAAACAGTCTTGGATGTGTGTTGATGCCAGAGGGAAAAGTGATAGCTTATATGCCTTGAGACAATTGAAACCACACAAAAAGAATTATCTGACGCACAACTTGGAATTGGCTACCATTGTGTTTGCTTTAAAGATTGGCGACACCATTTATTCGTGAGAAGTGCCACATCTTTATTGATCACAAGAGTTTGAAGTATTTAATGACTCAAAAGGATTTGAATTTGCAGTAACGGAGATGGCTCTAGTTGTTGAAAAACTATGAGTTGGTAATCAATTATCATCCTGGAAAGGCGAATGTAGTTGTAACACCCCAAATCCGGCCCAGACATTATGGCCAAGTCTGGTGTGTCACCTTGAAGTGTTTTTCGAAAACCATGTTTTCATTGAAAACCCTTCTTGATGTTTAGAAACTTTTACCGTTTAAACTTGTATAAAACCTTAGCCTTACTTTTTTTTATCAAAACGTGATTCATTGTAATAATCAAAACATTGTTAACAACCTTGCAAAATCTTATGGGAAACTTTGGAAACTTGTAAACCTTTGTAGTGGCAGAAACATGTTATTTTAAAAATAGTTAGGTATCGAAAAATCAAACCTTCTTTGTCATGGCTTAAAGTGAATGGATACTACGCACCAGGTAGGATTCAAGAAAAGAGGAGGTGAGTCAATTAGACTGCTTAAGTACCTAGCTCTTTCATGATCCAATCCTAGACATGCACACACCCATTGCCACACTTTAAGCTTATTACTTGTCCATGAACAACAAATTAAGTTTAAGTCTATTTAAAATATTTATCTCCTTTGAAAACATTTACGTTGCGGAAGCTTTACCCGGTTATCGTGATATTTTGAAAATAAGTAACTTTTATAAAACGCACCCTAGAGCTAACCAATTTAAAAACCCAAAATAAAAATAATAGAGTGGCCTTATTACAACTTTAACCAAAATAGAAGTAATCAAAAATAAATGCGAAATTTAAAAGGAAGCTAACTAAAGCTTATTTTAAAAAAACCAGAAATTTAATCTTCGTGGCCACTCTGAATCCCGCCCAGCTCCGAGTCCACCAACTAGGGCTCACCTACAAGGATGGAAGAGAAAGGGGGTGAGTTTGGAAAACTCAGTGTGTATGGAAAACCCATCCAAAGCCCAAGTCAGCTCAAGCCCATTTAGCCTAAGCCCTATTCAAATAACAGTGGGTACTGGGCTGAAGCCCTTTTCAAAATACAATAAATTGGGCCTTAGCCCCTTTTCAGATAACAATATGGCCCATAGGCCCATTCCAAAATAGAACAGACATATTCGTGTATGCAAGCCCAACCCAGCCTATAACCAACCGCTACACTCCACCCGTACCAGCCCTACACTCCACAGTTGCAGCATTGCTACTCAGATATCAGTAAGTTGAGGCAAAGCCTCCAGTACGTGGTCAACCCAGTTTTAGTACTTCCTCCATCAATAACCCAGTCCCATGCATCAGATAATAATAACATGGCATGCAGTAAATAGTAACAGTCAAACATGCATTCAGGTCAACCTTAACCCTAGGGGTATATCAGTAATTTTGCTCCTAAGGGTAAATCTGCAAATTTTCCACCTATAAAGGTATTTCAGTAATTTTATCAGTTTTAAGGGTTCTCATGAATGTTACGGTCCTTACTAGCCCAATTGTCATCGCAATAATTTATTTATCTTAATTTCAAAATCTTAGCCATTGGGCCCTAAAACCCCTAATGGGCCCGACAGTATCCACTAGCAATTTAAGCCCATTTAATCCAAGTTTTATGACTAGTTTACCGGTTTAAGCAGTTTCGATTCCACAGTCTAACAGAACATACTTATTGCCTATTTTTTATTATCCTTTTTTCTCGTATGGGCCCGTAAGCCCATTGGGCCCAATTTTAGTCTATCGAGGCCCAATTACCAAAGTACACGAAATTTCACACATGACTAACTTACCACTTTTTGATTTCAGATCTAATTATTTCTAAACGTCTTGTAA
The DNA here is from genome assembly GCF_007990345.1 of Gossypium hirsutum. NCBI lineage: Eukaryota > Viridiplantae > Streptophyta > Magnoliopsida > Malvales > Malvaceae > Gossypium > Gossypium hirsutum. The sequence continues at coordinate 69,247,688 of NC_053431.1, forward strand.
GCACTCGCACACTCACAAGCCCACGAAATGCCAGAATTTTGGCATTTCGGCTGTTGCCGAATTGAACTATGGGAGGGTGTTCGATACACACCTGTTTCGCGACGACTGCTACTGAGATCCCTTACGATGTCCTACAATTGATCACGACAATTCTTAGATTGCAACCCACAACAACTAATCCCAATATTCACCTACCCATATTCGAACCATGCCCCCAAAGCCTTTAGAATCTTACCTTTTTGCCGAAAACTGATGACTAGGCCCAAGTCTAGTTGCTGCAAAGATCCAAGCCTATGATCAAACCTCTAGAAGACATTAATCACCAAAAGAAATCGTTGGTTAAAGACCCTTAAAGCCCTATGCCCAAATCGACAGCCTCCCTAGATTTTAGGGACTTTGGCTTTTACTAAATTGTAGAATAAGACTAGATCTGAGGTGATGAGCACTTACCACTTATTCCTTTTTGATTTCTACACAGATTTGATGCAGATCTATACTCTAAATGATAGCAGAACTCGAATCCAAGAGATCTGAAGTTTTGGTTATAAGTCCATAAATCTATGGTATTTCGACTTTTTGAGCGATGAAGAAGATGATGATTTGAGGCTATAACTTTAAAGTAATGTTGCCGAAAGATACTAAGGGTTTAGAGAAGATGAAATTTGATCAAAAGGAACAAAAATAACTAAAGGATTTTGGCTTGGAGAAATCGGCACAAGAAGTGAGTTTTCAGGATTTCGGCTTTTATGGTGATCGGCTATGAAGGTTTTGTGGAGGATGGGATCGATAGAAGAGGTGAGTAAGGTGATCAGAAGGTTTCGGCTAGAAGAAAAAGCAAAAAGGAAGAAAGAAAATGGAGGAAAAAGAGAGGAAGAAGAACTCTGCACCAAGGAAAAGAAATTTGCATTTTCAGCTTTTGTGAGAACTCAGAAAGGATGAATGGCAATGAAAGCTTTCAGGTGGCTAACCTTAATTCTCCAAGATAGAAAAAGAAAAGAAACTAACCCTAATATCAACTAAAACAATCGGCCCAACCTCCCTAAGGCCCTCGCCGAAATTCACTTAAGTGATCACATGCCCGGCACATGCCTAAAATTAAAAAGTAACAATATGCCTACCTTGCAACTTGAACCCTGGACCTTTAATTCCTTCCCAGACGCCATTTTTTTAGGAACTTAGTGGCGCCACCTTGCCACTTTACCAAGGCCTTATTTTGTGTCCTATTTTACCACCTCAACTTTAAAAGCCTATATCGCCAAAACCCTCTCTCCCAAAACTAAAATTCAGGAATTGCCTCGAATTAAATTTACTCTTGGGCCTTTTTTTCCCACACCATAAACCTTTCGTAAGTTATTTAATTACTAAACTAAACATACGAAATAATAATAACATCCAAATTATTCGGGCTATTTTCCACCCGAACCCAGACTTAAGGCCCAATACTTTCAGGCCCAAAAATTGGGGCGTTATAGTAGTCGCTGATGCTTTGAGTAGGAAATCTTTGTTTGCTTTGAGAGCAATGAATATGCGACTGAATTTATTTAATGATGGTTTGATTATAGTTAAGTTGAAAGCTAGGCCAGTATTTCTTCAGTAAATTTGCGAAGCTTAGAAAAGTGACAAAGAACTTCAAGTTAAAAGAGTTCAGTGCGAATCGACTAGTGATTTAGATTTTCAAATTCGGGCCGATATTGTTTGATGTTCTGAGGTAGGATTTGTATACCGAGAGATACCAAACTTATTCAGAAAATTCTTTATGAGGCACATAGTAGTTGTATGTCTGTTCACCCAACAAGAACGAAGATGTATAATGATTTGAAGAAATTGTATTCGTGGTCAGGTATGAAACGAGATATTTCTGAATTTGTAGCGAGATGTTTGATTTGTCAACAAGTAAAGGCCGAACACCAAGTACCTTTACGTTTACTTCAACCTGTGATGATTCCTGTATGGAAATGGGACAGAATTACGATGGATTTCATAATTGGATTACCTCTGACTTCGAAGAAGAAAGATGTTTTTTGGGTAGTTATTGATAGATTGACAAAATTGACTCATTTTATCCCGGTACATACCGACTATTCACTTGATAAGCTAGCTGAATTGTACATTGCTAAAATTGTTCGATTGTACGGAGTGCCTATTTCTATTATTTCGGATAGAGATCTGAGGTTTACGGCTTGATTTTGGAAGAAGTTGCAAAAGGCTTTGGGTGCAAAGTTGAATTTTAGTACCACATTTCATCCATAGACCAACGGTCAATCTGATAGGACGATTCAGGTACTCGAAGATATGCTTCATTGTTGTGTATTAGAGTTCGAAGGTAGTTGGGAAAAATATCTACCTTTAGTCGAATTTGCTTATAACAATTATTTTTAGTCGAGTATAAAGATGACACCATATGAGGCATTGTATGATTGCTAGTGTCGAACTCTATTGAACTAGAGTGAGCTCAATGAGAGACAGATTCGCAGGGTTGATTTTGTTAGAGAAACAGAAGAAAAAGTAAAAATAATTCGTGATTGTTTGAAAGCAGCTTCGGATAGACAGAAATCGTACTCGGATTTGAAACGAAAGGAAATTGAATTTCAAGTCAGTGATAAGGTATTTTTAAAAGTGTCTTCGTGGAAGAAAATTCTTAGATTTGGTCACAAAGGCAAGCTGAATCTGCACTTTATTGGTCTGTATGAGGTTATTTAAAGGATAGGGCCAGTGCCTTATTGACTAGCTTTGCCGTCGGAGTTGGAAAGAATCCACAATTTATTTCATGAATCAATGTTGCACCATTATCAATCAGATCCATCTCATGTGATTTCACCAACAGAGGTTGAGATTCAACCTGATATGACTTATGGTGAAGAACCGATCAAGATCCTAGCCCGAGGAGTTAAGTAGTTGAGAAATAAAAGTATAGCCCTAGTGAAAGTTTTGTGGAAAAGACATGGGGTCGAATATGTGGGAACCCAAGGAAGCTATGAGAAAACAGTAGCCAATCCTTTTTTCTGGTAAGATTTCTGAGGACGAAAATACCTAAAGAGGGAGAGTTGTAATAGCTCGTTTTTGGGTCAAATCGGACAGTGGTTTGGGACCACAAATCCAAAGTAGAAATGTTAATTTTATTGTTTCTTTAAGGTCTACAGTATGATTGAATGATTGTGTAAAAATTTCGTTAAGAAATTTTATCGATAGAATGTCCAATTTGACTAATAGGACTAAATTACAATAGGTGCAAAATATGTGTTCTAGAAGCTAGAGGTGTCTAATTGCTATGAAATTTTAAATTGGAGGTCCTTAAATGGTAACTGGACCATTATACTTTAAGTTGGACAAAAATGGACATGGTTAGGTGAAATTTCAAAGTTTGGCATTAAGGGCATTTCGGTCATTTGGTTAATAAAGACAAATTAACTAATAAAAAGATGTCACTTCTCCAATTTAGTCCCCATAGCTAAATTTCTCAATCAACCATAGCTAGGGCTTTTGGCCTAGCTTCCAATCTCGATTTTAAGTCCGTCTTTGTCCATTTTATAATGATTTTTACATTTTTGTGAATGTTGTAACTTGATTTAGCTATTCTAAGGACTAATTTGAAGGAAAAGCAAAGTCTAAAATTTTACCCATGCTGAATATTTGTGTATTTTGATGTTTAATGGTAGAAAATGTATGTTTGGTGTTAGATAAACAACATTTACCAAGTGATTGTTGATGAAAATGTCAAATAGGGACCTATTTATAAAAGTTGTAAAATGTGCGTAAAAATGTAAATAAATGAAAAATGTGGGCTTTTATGAGCAAGGAATAGGTTCGACTAGGCTTGGGTGTGATGAAATTTAATGAAAATTATTTTATGAGCCCAGGGACTAAAATGAAAAAAGTTGAAAAGTTAGGGGTAAAAATGTCATTTTTGCCATAAGATGTTTTTGGGATTAAATTGAATAATGTGATGATTGAATGAGTTAAATTTGATATTATAGATCAAGAAAGAAGAGCTTCTGACCTAAACCGGGGAAATAACAATGTTGTGGAATCAATCGAACTATTAGCCATTTTGTACCGAGGTAAGTTAGTATGTTAAAAATAAGCTTTAGAATAATTGTTTTTAATTGCTTTAATATTGCATGAATTGTATGTTTGGTTATGTGAATGAGTAAAATTCTAAGAATGAGTTCAACGACGATTCGGCAAGTGAGGAGTCCCATTGAACCTTAGGAATAGATTAGGATACAAGTGACATGTCACTAGGGTCATTATGTGTTATGTGATTATGTGATCCGCGTGTTAGTCTTGTACGTCCTACCGGTGGCTGAGTATACCAGCATATGTTGTGGATACTTGACAGCTTGTGTGAGTAGCACCACGTAGCTACATATTGCCTGACAACTTGTGTGAATAGGCCCGTCGATAGCTCAAGAGCGAGCGATTATGTGTTATGAGATTAAGGTAGCATTGGCTACGTATGTGGCACTTAGTGTGCAAAAATCCCGAGTATCCGACATTATTATTCCGAGTGGTTCACGGGTATGTCAAAGGTGATAATATGTGTAAGTTCATTCCGAAATGGTTTAGGTATGTACGTAAAGCTCATGCTTATTAAATGCTTGAAATGATGAAAATGAGGCAAGTTTTGTGATGGAATGATTTATGATTATGAGACTATGGTAAATTTACATTTAATTATGTTATATTATTTAAATGTTATATGCATGGTAGGGTTGCTTATTTCTTGCATACGAGCTTACTAAGCTATATAGCTTACTCCATTTATTTTCCATGTTTTATAGTGTCGCCGAGCTAACTCGGATTGGAGATCGTTGGAGATTCGAATCACACTATCAAAATCTCATTTTTAGGTATTGATGATCTTAGTATTTTGAAAGTATGGCGTGTATAGGGACTTGGTCATTTTGTTATATGTGTCATTATGATTTTAGCCAATGTATTGGCTTGTAATTTTTTAAAAGCTTGATTTGATATTTGGCCATGTAATTTGGCTTATTTTGGCTAACATGGTTGTAAGCTTAAGTATATTCATATATGTGTCAATGTCTTTGGTGATATGGTAATGGTATGCTTGGTGAATGATGGAATGTGATTCATAGCATGAATGTGAAGTGTTTGGAAATGTGATCCATTGATGAGATGATAAATTTGTGCACAATTAGGTGTCTTGAAAGTAGTTAATTGAGGCTTAATGAATGTGAAATTTGCATGATTGATTTAAGGCATAATAAATGTTGTGAGTATGATAGATGTTGCTATTGTATTGGCATGTGTTGGTCATAATTGTGGGTGTTTTGGTTGCCTAAGTATATTATGATTTGTTCCATTGAATTGGTGTAAGTGTAGGTGTAAATGAAGGAGGCAAATGGCTTGGTAAATAGCTTTTTTTTATCCATACGCATAGACACACGGCCTGTCCCATGGGCATGTGTTTTGGCCGTGTGTCCCCTGCACCTTAATTTTGAGAAACAAAATGCTCAGAATTAAGCACACAGGCAAAGATACGGGCGTGTGTCACAATCGTGTGTATGGCATGGCCTCTACCACGGGCGTGTGAAGTCTGCACCTATTTTATGAAAATTAATTTTCCGCACGGCCTAGCACACGGGCGTGTGACTTGGTCGTGTGATCCCAATTTGTTCATGAGTTGGGGTCGGGACATGGGCGTGTGTGACCACACGGGCATGTCCCATATCCACACGGGCATGTGACCCCTGTTTAGTAGAAAAATTTTCTAATTTTTGTAAAAAATTCTAAAGTTCTCGGTTTAGTCCTGGACCACTCCCAAAGCATGCCTAGGGCCTCCTAGGCTCGTATTACGGACTTTATAATTGTATGCAAATAGTTTTAATTTGAATGTAAATTTATGGCTCGGAGTTGTGTGAATGCTTGTGTAGTAAGTCCAGTAATGCCTCATACCCTGTTCTGGCGTTGAATACAAGTAAGGAGTGTTACATGAATAGTCTGTATGTACTAGAATAAAATGTACAGACTTCATCAATCGATCAGCGACAACCCAAATAGCATCTTTCTTTTTCAAAGATAAGGGCAACCTCGATAAAATATCCATCATAACTCTAACCCATTTCCACTCAGGTATCATTACTGGTTGTAGTAGTCCCAAAGGTACTTGATGTTTGGCTTTAACCTTTTGACAAACCAAGCATCTCGACACAAATTTTGAAGTGTCACGTTTCATTCCTGACCACTAATACAACTGTTTCAAATAATTGTACATTTTAGTACTCCTCGGATGAATAGACAAGCTACCACTATGTGCTTCTTGCAAAATTTTCTGTATAATCTCTGGATTCCTCGTGTACTGCCCTGAATTTGGGCCTAGAAGTATTAGGTCCTTGAGTATGGGAGTAGTTTGGAGGTGGCACATAAATAGTTAGTTGTGCAAGAAAGTGACACAATTGTATGTCTGCTTCAGTGGTTATGTGTCTGGGAAGTGTCTGAGAAGTCTTGGGTTCAAGCCTTGGCTTATGCAAAAACTTTTCTTTTTAAGGATAAAACCCTTATCTTTGGTCAGTAGGGTTATAAGTAAAAATTGTTAAAACATGATAGAATAGTCCTGCTAGTCTAATGGTTAGAAAGAGTGAGGGTTTGTTGGAGGTTTTGTGTTCGAATCTTTGTAAGAAGGTTTTTTTTCAATGAAATATTCTTTGCGAAAAACGCTTCAATGTCACATCACCAGATTCGGCCATAATGTCTAGGCCGGGTTTGGGATGTTACATTTAGTGGTATCAAAGCCAGGTTGCAAAACTCGGCTATGGATTTGGGTTTCTTCCAAAACTTGAAATTTCTAAAAGAACTATTTCAAATGATTTGAAGTATTTTGAAATGTTTTACTAAATGTGTGGTACACTGAGTCTCCTTACCGGTCCTGTAAGTTCTCTCTGAAAATTGTATTTCAATTTTGACTGAAACTGTCATAGGTAGGATTACTGAGATTACTGTAGGTAGTATACCGGAGCAAAATCTTTTAGTATTGTATACTAAAACTGTCGTAAACTGGTAGACACCGATAGACACTACGTTGCGCGGAAATAAAACTATATACTTTTGATACTATCTCAATAAAATATCTGTTAATAAACACTGGAATTGTAAATTGATGCATAAAACTGTTAATAAGATTAAGCGCAATTCGATAATAAACATCGGTGGTACTCGAAGAAGGGGTATAAGAGTATGCGGCGGAGGCTGGGGAGGTGCTCGAGCTGGGTCTCATGATCGTGCGACTGAGTATTAGATCGATGCATTGTTTCAGTCTATCTATAGACTATACTGGAATCATTCAGGTTAAATGTGGTAGTGTTTTGGATCTAGAGCACGCAGCGGGAGCGTAGTGGTGTAGTCTATATTATGCGACCGTTCTGATAGTTGGAAATTTCGGGGATGAAATTTCTCTTAGGAGGGGTGAATTGTAACACCCTAAATTTGGGCCTAGAAGTATTAGGTCCTTGAGGATGGGAGCAATTTGGAGGCGGCACGTAAATAGTTAGTTGTGCAAGAAAGTGACACAATTATATGTCTGCCTTAGTGGTTATGGGTCTTGGGAAGTGTCTAAGAAGTCTTGGGTTCAAACCTTGGCTTATGCAAAAACTTTGCTTTTTAAGGATAAAACCCCTATCTTTGTTCATGTAACACCCCTAACCCATATACATCGCCAAAATGAGTTACGAGGTATTACCAGATGAGACACAACTTTCTAGCAATTACAATCATACTCAAGCATACAACTCAATACCAAGCCATTGTAACATAAATAATCAATTTAACATCTTTGTAAATTATATCATAACCATTTAATCAAGATATGTCCAATATAAGGTTATAAGCAAATAATGTTAAACATATAAATATAAATATAAATATATAATCACAACTTATCCAAAATTTTTCTTAAATAATATAATAGCATCGAAATAAATTATGGCATGCCACTAAAAGTTTAAACTATATAACACCATAATTTTTAGCATTCATCCACATATAAGCTTGCTATATAAAAAGTAACCATTTTAACTAACACTTTAATTTACCAAACCAATTCAATAACCATATAATCGGCTAAGTGCAAATTTAAGCATATATCCCAATTTCACTTACACAACAAATCAAAAATACAAACACAACAAAAATAATTTAAAAGTCATATCCAAATGTCCTTAATATTTCATTACCAATCCGAATACAGAAACCCCATCTACTAAATATACAACTTCATATTATGACATAACTTTTACATGGATACATTAACCAAAAATAAATAGCTAATATAACAAACATTCATGTGCCGAATTAACACAACTCATCACACTTGCAAATCAATATATATTAAGCTTACTAAATGAGCTATTTATAAATCATTCACTTTGCAATCAACCACTTCAAACCATATTCACTTACAAATATGCTTCCTAGCCAAATAAGTCAACCACAACCAATATATATATCAACCACATCATTTACTCAACCATATAAACATGCTTGACAAAATAAACAAGCCATTTTCGCATGGCCTTTTAACATATATACATATCAAAATCAAATATGTCCAAAGGATAATATAGCCAATACATGCCATAAGTTTGAATTTAAAACTTTCAAAAGTACCAAGAATAAACGATAGTGCAATCGAATTTACTGACGATCCTCGAGCATATAACGATCTCCAAAATCTATAAAACAAAGACAAATATATACACACAAAGTAAGCTAACTTAGCTTAATAAGTTATAAGCAATTTACTCAAATTAATGATCTTGATAGATCAGTAAAATAAAATCGAATCAGACTATCAATTTCATATATATATATAGACATTTCCAATCTAAAAATAAATAAACCATAAAAAACATATATTTATACTCAAAATATACCATGGCTGAATATTCACATATATCAATTATCAATAGAGTCTCCAATTTCAAAGTCATAATTTCATATATAATCGATTATACATATACATTCATATATACATACTCATAAATCGAGCTTTTAAATTACATACTAATATTTATCATAAGACCAAATACACTACCCATAATTATATACATTTTCAATAGCATCATATAACATTTTTATCACATATCTTTCAGTCAATTTATCTTCATTTCAAATAAGCAAATCATGTTCACATACCTGATCACTTAAGCTCATTTAACACATTTGATTACTTTTGTCATTACTCACATAAAATTTGCAAGGCATAAAGCCTAGTATAATACACCGGCACAGAGCCTGCTAGGCAATAGGCCTGAAATAATACACTGGCATAAAGCCTGCTAGGCAATAAGCCTAAAATAATACACCGGCGTAAAGCTTGCTAGGCAATAAGCCTGATATAATTCACCGGCCTGCTACGCATAAAGCCTGAATATCACTGATACAAAGTCAATCTTACACATAATTCATATTTTGAAAATCCTAATTATTCCTTAAGGTTCATACGAAGCTTTTCAAACATCATATCTCAATTGAATCGAACTTGTTCCCAAATCTCATAAACATTTATACATTTGGTTATAACTAATAGAAATTCACACAATTAAATTCAGCATATAAAGATCATATACATTCAAATTTATCAACGTTTATTGCTTATAGACTTACGTCGGATATCGACGAACAATGTAAATCGACTATTCGACTATTTTTGCTTTTCTCCAATCCAAGTCCAATTTCTTTTGTTTTTGATCTATACAATTTCAAATTAATCTCATTTAAACACAATTTCATTCAATTTAATCCAACAACACATAAATGGGCAAATTACAATTTTACCTATGATATTTCATACTTTTACAAATTAGTCCTAGTTGCATAAAACACAAAATACACAAAATCTCCATGCAAAATGCTTAGGCCGAATGTTCCTCTAGTACATACAAATACACACATTTCATTTATTTTTCATTTTAGTCCTTCAATTTATTATTTTTTCAATTTAGCCCTAATTGCTCAAATTCATCAAAAAATCCAATACAAAACATATTAATCCAAAACTTATATTTCATTATTCATCATCAAACATCATAAAACACAAATATTCATCAATGGCATAATTCAAAATATTCATCAAAATCAGAAATCCTAGCATGGATCGGATAGTATTCGAAGCAACGATCTCAAAAACATAAAAATCATCAAAAACCGAAACCAAACTAACCTTTAATTTGAATCAACAATGGCCGAATGTTATTTTCTTTCTCTTTTTCTTTTCTTTACTACTTTCGGTCAAATAAAGATGAACACATGCATGGTTTCTTTTATGTTTTATTATATTATAACTTATATTATTTTATTTAATTATCAAAATAACCTTTATATAATAATTTGGATTCATTATAAAAAAAAAGGTTAATGCCGTCCATTATTAATAGCCATGGTATATTTGCCACATATATACTCCATATTAAAAAGCCACTAACAATTCAGCCCTTATGCTTTAAACTATTAAGTTTTCAATTTACGCGATTGAGTCATTTTATTAAATTAAGCACACAAACAATCAAATTTTCATACGAAACTTTCACACATGCAAATTCACATATAATAAAAACTGAAAATAATATTTAAATGTTTTTCTAACTCGGATTCGTGGTCTTGAAACCACCGTTTCGACTAGTGTTTTAAATCGGGCTTTACAGGTCAGTAAGGTTATAAGAAAAAATTGTTAGAACATGACAGAATGGGCCTACTGGTCTAGTGGATAGTGGCGTGTGGAATGTGCTAGTGTTCTAAGGTTCGAATCCATGCTTGCACAAATGGAGATTATTTTTACTAATGGCCATAAAGGAAGGTTGTGTTTGACCGAAACACTGCAAAGTGGGGTGGAGTTTGAATTGGTCAAGGAGGGATTGTAGGAGGGAATGTTGGGGTGTGGATAGTGATCAGTTGGAGAAACTTGAGGAGTTTGAAAGGGATTCAAATTGGATGGTTGAGAGAGTGGAGGAGAAATTTGAGGAGTGGATCAAGAGATGGAGGGAGTAGTGGTGTCGAATTGGGGTTCTTCCTCAAAATTTTGTTTTGGCTCTTGTTCCCTCAACATTCGGTCACCTATTCTCTCTCTTGCCAAATTCTTTTGTTACCTTTGTCATTTCTTTTCCCCTTCTCTCCTCTTCTCTCTTCCTCAAGCCCTTTTCTTTCTGCCGATTGTGCCATTGGTTTGGTTGTTGTCCCCTAGCCATATCTTAATTGTTCCCTTCCTTTCTTGGTCCATTTTGTTGCTGTCATTATCATCCAGTTGCAATCCCATTATTGTTTTTCTTTTCCTTCTCCCATTGCCGCATATTGAGTTTTGCTACTGCCCCAATTTATTTCTTTGCATCGCCCCTTAGTGAGGTTTCAATCACTTTGCTTTGCCCGAATACTCTCTATTTTCTCCCTCTCTTTATTCTCTTCTCCCTTTGTGTGGTTGTCGAATACTTCTTCTCTTCCCCTCTCCTGCCTTTTGGCTTTTCTTTGAAAAGAGGGAAAAAGTTGGCGTTGGTTACTTCTGTTCAAATGGATTGTTTTCGGTTGGTAAGTCTTTTGGTAAGAGGGAAAACGTGTCCCAATTGATTTGGAATATTTCATTCGTTAATTATGTTAAGTTCCTAATCCTCTGTTATGTTGAATGTTGACTTGACAGCATCAAATTGCATCGAACTCGGTTTGCCAGCAGAATCGTAGGCTATATCTTTTGGAGTAGTAGGGGTAGGCAACATAACTGAAGTTCGATTGTTGTTGTTATTGGAGTTGGTTTTAAGTGTGGCTAATGTTGGGCATGGAATTGCCATTTGTTTTAGGTGTGGGTTATCTCGGAAGCATTGCATATCAAAGATCAAATCAGGTGTGTAAAAACACTGCCTTACTCGTAAATCAGCAAAAGCCAAAATAGGTGAATGTTGACTTTACACGAGCGTGCGCTCGCTCATGTGGTAACTTGAACACATACAAATGTAGGCATTTGATCATAGAGGCCATCATGAGCAATTTCATGGGCCTAGGCCCTTTCGGGCTATGTTGGGCCGAAATGGGCCATGTGGGCCCCGCAGGCTTGTAGGCCCCGCAGGCTTGTAGGCCCCACATGGGTAAACCACACAGATGTGTGGAGAATATTGGGCCAGGTTGTGTAGTTTACACGGCCAAGGCCATTTCTGGGCTTTGTAGGCCACACGGGCGTGTGGGCCCATATAGGCCCGCATTATGGGCCTTAAGCTCATTTTCACTGTTTGACTGTTAAGGTTGCATGGGTCGCCTGAGACGAATGTGACCTACTGTTGGGTCAGTAAGTGTACCTAGACCCCCTAGTTGGTAAAATGACTGAAATGCCCCTACATGGTAAACTGACTATTTTGCCCTAGTTGGTAAAATGACCGAAATGCCCCTACATGGAAAATTGACTGTTTTTCCCCTATGTGATATATATTTATATTTAAGCATGTTATTGTAACTATGTTCAGTGCATATATAATATTATGATATGACATGACATGTGGCATGATGTATTGTATGGGGGTGGGTTTTTATATGATTGGAGGAAATGTATTATACTAGCAGCTCTGCTACAAATCACTGATGGCTCTAAGCCTATTATACTGGCAGCTCTACTGCAAATACTGTTTTGTGCTGCAGTTGGTGCTAATTTTGGAGTGTGGGGATGGGTGGGTTGATTATATCCCCACATAGAGTGTAGGGTTGGACGGAGATAGAGTGTAGAGGCTGGATAGGTAGGACTTACATTCTGCTTACTCTTACTGCACTGTTTACTGTTACTACACTATTTACTGTTACTATAATGGGCCGAAGCCCAAACACATGACTGTTTTTGTATTGAGATAGGCTAAAGCCCAGACTGATATTGTCACTGTTACTAAAAAGGGGTTAGGCCCAAACTGTGTTTGTTTTCTGACTGTTTACTTATATGGGATTACACATTGAGTTTTTGTAAACTCACCCATCTGTTTATCTATACAGGAAAACCCCAAACATAGGCGGATCAGTGCTGCGAGTGTAACATCCCAAAATAGGCCTAAATAGAACAGTGGTTGCTAAACCACGAATTTGAGATAAAAGAGTTTATTCTAATTAATTTTTAAAATTTATGGAGTGATTAGATGCATGTGTTAGAGTATCGATGGAAAATTTTGTAGATAGCATGCTTAATTTGCCTACTAGGGCTTAATTACAAAATTTGATAAATACGAGTTTTAGATGCTAAAGGATTAAATTGAAGAGTATAATTGAAGTAGAGGTCCTTAAATGGTAATTAGACCATTAGGTTTTCATAGAAGAAAATGGACATACATAGATAAAAATAACTAAAGTTTTAATGAAGGGTATTTTAGTCATTTGGTAATTAAACGATTAAAAAAGGGAAAAAGATGGCAAAATGTGCCCATCTTCTTCATTAGGCCAAAATTTTAAGGGTTCTTCATAGCTAGGGTTTTGTCAAGCTTCCAAGCTTGAAAGTAAGTGATTCCAAGCCCCATTTTTAATGTTCTTTACATTTTTGAACTCCTGGTAACTTGATTTCTCTTATTCTAGCAATAATTTAACCTAGGGTTCATATTTGGAAAAATACCCATAGGTGAAATGTGTTTATTTTTGAAGTTTTATGGTAGAATATGAAGCTTGAAATTATGTTAAACGACTTGAGCTAAGCTATCTTAAGCGAAATTGAGTAAAACAACATAATCGGTAAAAATACCTAATGGTCATAAGTACATGTTAGAGTAGGAATTTGATGTTGCCGTAGGTGAATAAATGATCAGCATGTCATGTTAGAGTGGGAATTTGATGTTTCCGTAGGTAAATAAACGTTTCCTGTCAAAATGTTTACCAACTTACTTGACCTTTGTACATTTATCCAACCTAAATCGCGGAAGCATTTTGAAAACTTTGTTGTTGAAAGCTTGTGTTCTTTAAGAAAATCGTGACAATTTGAAAACTTGTGTTTTCCTAGACTAGCAGTTTATCATAGAAATTCACAAGCCCAATTAAGACTCAAAACCACCAATGGCCTTATTACATAATCAGAACCCCAAAATGAAACTTAAATAAATAAAGTTAAAAGTAGATCATCAGCAGATGTGTGGCTACCTCCGAGTCTCTCAGAGCACTAAACCGTCTAAGGTTGGGGATTACCTATACAGTTAAAACAAATGGGTGAGTTTACAGAAACTCAGTGTGTGATCCCCTATCATTTAAACAGTAAACAATGTATGCAGTAATAGTTTGGGCCTGAGCCCTATCCAGTATCAGTACAGTCTGGGCCTTAACCCTATACAGTAACAGAATAGTCTGGGCTTTAGCCCTATCCAGTAACAATGTGGCCTAAGCCCAATACAGTATCAGTACAGTGTAATGCAATTATGCATCCCACCCAAATCCAGCCAGCACACCACCCGTACCAACCAGTACACCATATAAGGATATAAATCGACCCACCCACCCAGCACACCAATATCGCAGCAAAGCTGCCAGTAATAATAATGCAGTATAGCTACTAGAAACAGTAATTGTGGCATAGCCACCAGTAACAGTGAATGTGACATAGTCACAAGTACAGTACTTCCTCCATATCGAAATCCCAACCCCATGCAGTATGTCATGTCATAAATATTACGTGTATGCAAAGTCATACTCAGTACAATCATATATGTAAATCAGAAGCACATCAGTCATGTGGAACATAAGGGCATAATCGTCATTTTACCATACAGGGGTATTATGGTCATTTTACCCTACAGGGGTATTACGGTCATTTTACGCTACAAGGGTATTTCAGTAATTTTAAAAATTGAGGATATTTCAGTAATTTTACAAATTAGGGGTATTTCGGTAATTTTACAACCCGGGGGTATTTCAGTAATTTTACAAATTAGAGGTCTTAACGACCCAACCGAGGGTCCATTGTCGCCTCGAGTGACCTAAGTAACCTAAACAGACATAACGATGCAAGTGGGCCTAAGGCCCATTACTTGACCCAATTGGGCCCATCCGCTCGTGTGGCCCATTTAGCCCAAATTTAGATACGGCTATGTGTATGCCATAGCCCGGTTCATTAGTAGCCACTTACTGCAGATTTTATCTGTATGGGCCCACGAGCCTATTGGGCCCACACGGCCCATTTTGGCCCTTCGAGGCCCAAAACAACCTAAGTCATGTGCGCGACATGACAAGTCTATCTACTTCCCGCTTAACAGCGAAATTTACCCATGCAGGCCTACGGACCCATTGGGCCCATACGACCCGTTTAGCCCAGAACTATTCCCTACTATACGAACGACGTAGCCCAGTCCAAAACTTTCCACATAACATACATTTTATCCATGTGGGCCCACAAACCCATCGGGCCCACACGGCCGAGTTTGGCCCGATGTGGCCCAGAACGGCCTATGCCATGTACGCGACATGACAAGCCCAACCACATTCCACCTAGTAGCTGATTTAAGACAAGTGAGCCCACGGGTCCATTAGGCCTACTCGGCCCATTTCGTGGCCCAAGCAGCCCACTACGGCCTAAGCCCACGAATTCTCTCATGGTGGCTTCTTCCGTCATACACCCATATTTCGTGGGCTCGATTCACCACACGTGTGATCACACGCTCGTGTGGCATCATACGCCATGTTTTCTGCTTTTTGGCATTTGCCAGCCTACAGTTATATCAGAGTAACATCATGCACATTTTTGGCTTTTCAGCCAATTATCAAACAAGGCATTCGATTACACACCTGGTGATGTAGAGTTCTAAGAATTCACAATCGCCAGAACCTATATTCAACATAACATCGATTAATCTCTTAGCAAAATAGTTAATAGAATCTCAACAAAAACCCTACCACTTGCCTTGGTCAACTGCAATTCGCCTACTTAATCCAAAGTTTGGTGCAGTCACCCTTCCACAACCTGGCGAAAAGTCCCAAACTACCGACACCCTACGTCGCTTAAACTTGGGGGCAGAGGCTACGCGTCCACTCCCACTCGGCACCATTGACATCCCTTTATTGCTAGAACCCCCTTTGCTCATCACGAGTTCGATCAGATGGATAACCAAATGAGAGAGATTCGGCTCATAAAAAGGAAAGCACAATCGACTAACAAAGATAACTGAATGGGTTGTGAGGGAGTGGAGCAGTGACATTCGGTTAACCTCACAGAAGAGAAATAGAGAGAGAGCAAACTGAAACAATCGACTAACAAAGATAACTGAATGGGTTGCCAAGGAATCTTGTAAAACCAAAATAGTGTAGTAACAGAAGAGAAGAGGAGTATTTGGCTTAAATGATATGGGTAAATAGGAAGAAAAGCAGAAAAGAGAGTGGAGCACAAAGATGGAGAGATGATTCGGATTAGAAGAGCAACCGAAGGAAAAATGAAGTAGAGAGGGGGAGGAATGGAACTACATTCGATCAAGGGAAAAACAAAAAGTAGAAAGGGGTGATAGTGCAGATGGGAATAAGAACAGAGAAATGATGCTACACAACAAAATGGATTCAGTAAACAAGGAAATTGAGGAGAAAAAGAATAATACCCAAAGGCACCTAAAATCGAGAAGACCCTTAATCCCCTAAAAAAAAATCAGCACCAGCAGCAAAAAGGTAATAGAAACTAAAACTAAATGTTTAACATCACCAAAACCTGAATTTGCACAAGAGACTAAAATTCCAAGACCGCCAAAAATGTTCACAAAATCCCCCTAGCCGAATTTGTCATACACAAACCTCCGAATTCGGCTACAACTCTCCCAAGTTTAATTTCCTTGATTTTCTCCACAAATCCCTCCTTACCAAGTCCACAACAACCTTCCAGAGTTTCAATCCAATTCAACCACTTACCATCCCCATGTAGCAAAATGATTGCGTTTTGCTTGCAAGGGGATTCAAACCCTTGCCCTTCTCACATGCTCACACGCCACTTGCCTCCTTGCCACAAGCTCTCTTGTGTCACAAAATATCCTCAATTAACTATAAGACATATGTGCTAGCATCCAGATTCACTTAAGATAAAAACTTAAAATAAATTGCAAGAGTCAAGACTTGAACCCATGCTCCCTTGCAACCTTAATGACACAACAACCACTAGACCACATGCTCCCTTGTGTCATTTACTTAACACAATAATTTAAAAGGCCTTCATCCCAGCATCTAGGGTTTTATTCACTTAAAGTCAAAATTTTAGCTAAAGCCCAAGTTTGAACCCAAGATTTCTCCAACACCTCTCAGGGCCATTAACCACCAAAGTAGACATTTAATTGTCATTTCCTTGCACAATTAAATACTTATATACAACCTCCTCACAGACCCATACTCAAGGCCCAAATTTGGGGCGTTATAATGAGTTTTAGATGCTAAAGGATTAAATTGAAGAGTATAATTGAAGTAGAGGTCCTTAAATGGTAATTAGTCCATTAGGTTTTCATGGACAAAAATGGACATACATAGATACAAATAATTAAAGTTTTAATGAAGGGTATTTTAGTAATTTGGTAATTAAAAGATTAAAAAGGGGAAAAAGATTGCAAAATGCGCCCATCTTCTTCATTAGGCCGAAATTTCAAGGGTTCTCCATAGCAAGGGTTTTGTCAAGCTTTCAAGCTTCATAGTAAGTGATTCCAAGCCCCGTTTTTAATGTTCTTTACGTTTTTGAAGTCTTAGTAAATTGATTTATGCCCCGAAATGTGTTTATTTTGATGTTTTATGGTAGAATATAAAGCTTGAAATTATGTTAAACGACTTGAGCTAAGCGATTTTAAGCGAAAATGAGTAAAACGACATAATGGTAAAAATACCTAATGGTCATAAGTACATGTTAGAGTGGGAATTTGATGTTGCTGTAGGTAAATAAATGATCAACATGTCATAAAACATAAGAATTAGGGATAAAGTTTCATTTCTGAACCTTGGGGCAAAACTATAAATATGCAAAAGTTTAGGGGCAAAATTGTAATTTTTCCAAAGTTCGAGTTAAGGACTGTTTTGATAAATATGAATATTAAATAAGTTAAATTTGCTATTATAGATCAAGAAGAATGAAATTCAGGGTTAGACCGAGGAAAGAAAAAGGTTGATGACTAAATCAAAATATTTGATCATATTTTGTATCGAGGTAAGTTTACGGTAAATAAATGCAATGTTTTATTATTTATAATTAATGATGTTATTTTTTAGTATCTATATATTTAATTTGTAAATTTATTCCTTGATGATTCAAGCAAGAATTGACGGAGAAATGATATTTAAAAGTCCCGGTTGAACCTTAGGAATATGTAGGATACAAATGTCATGACATTAGGGTTTAAGGATACCAAGTAAGACCATGCCAAGGCATTGCCTTGGTAAGTTCTACAAGGCAAGGAAATCATGTAAGACCATGTCAAGACATGGCATTGATAAACTACTATAAGGCAAAGATCCCATGTAAGACCATGCCAAGGCATGGCAATGATGAGTTCATAAGGCAAGGATACCACGTAAGACCATGTCAAGACATGGAAATGGTAAGTTTAAAAAGGAAAGGTACCCATGTATCCTTAGTA
Source organism: Gossypium hirsutum (assembly GCF_007990345.1). Taxonomy (NCBI): domain Eukaryota; kingdom Viridiplantae; phylum Streptophyta; class Magnoliopsida; order Malvales; family Malvaceae; genus Gossypium; species Gossypium hirsutum. The sequence continues at coordinate 69,266,224 of NC_053431.1, forward strand.
TTCCAAATGGTTCAACGGAAAATTCAAAGAGTGTACCAAAGGGAAGGTAAGATAAGTCCATGTTCGAAAGGTTCAGGTTATCTTGATAATTCATTTAGAGTGTTGTTATTTATTTACATGCAAACTTACTAAGCTTTATTCTTACTCCCTTTCTTTTCTCCCTTTTTTATAGTATCACAAAGCCAATTCAGAATATCGTAAAGACGTCAGAGATCGCCCCACATTATCAATGAGCTATCTCGGTATTTTGTGACTAGAAATACTTTAAGTTATGGCATTTATAGAGACTTGGCTATTTTGTTTGTATGTCCTTATGATATGATTAAAGAAGGGAATGTGAATAATTGATAATTATTAGCTTATTATATAGCTAAGTAAGAACATGTTTTGGTATTATGTATGCCTAAATGAGGTTTGATGCAAAGAAACTATGAAAGAGTAAGAGTTGGCCATGGAACAGTTAGGAAATAGCAACAGTGATGTGTTTTTCAAAAATCACTAAAAATTGTAGAAATATAAATAAATGGTGAATAAAATATAGAATCAAATCTTATTGAGTTTGTTTTCATAGGAAAGAAATAGACCAAGCAAAGGAAGTCTATATTCTGAGATATTTAAATTTTTGTAAGACAAGTTCAGAGTGACTTCGTGATCCACTATTCCAAATTTTTAAAATCACTAGAAATTTTAAAAAAATAATTTTAAGTCAAATTTTATATTTCTAGATTCCTTAGTGAGTCTATTTTCATTAGAAACAAACAAAAACATTATCTGATTTCTGTATAATGAGATAATTGATTTTCAATGAAGAGAGGTTAGGTCTGCTGAACTGTGAAATAAGGGAACATTTAATGAATAAACTGTACTAATTGGCCAAACCAAAAATTTTGGGAACTTTATGGTAAGAAGATATATGAGTCTAGTTTCAAGAAAAATTTACTGATTTAAATTTTGAGTTTCGTAACTCGAGTTATAATTAATTTAGTGACTGTTACGCAAATAGATAGTTTTATTATAAATAGTGAAATAAATTGTTTTGATTTGTATAAGTAAGCGGAAAATTTTTAATGTTCCCGGTTTGGTCCCGAACCATTCCAATTGCACGTTATAGGGCTTGAAGGGCCCTTTTTAAGGATTTATTTGATGAATGTGAGCAAATTAATATTTTTTTTAAAAGTAAAATTTTTTTATGCCCCGAACAGGTAAGATAAGTCTGGTAACGCCTCGTGCTTGACTCCAGTGACGGTCTTGGGTAAGGGGTGTTACAACAAAATTATAAATTAACTTAAGAACTTAGTCATTTTTCTTTCCTAAGCTTAAAATCTATCAATTAAACACCTAAAACTTCAGCAATTAATCAATGACATCTTTCTAAAACTCTAACATTTTTGAAAAATAACACATGGGTCAGCTAGATTAAACTCCTAAGATTTAGAAAACATAAAAATGATAAGAAAATGATTAAATTGCACTAACCAATTTGTTGCCAAAACTTCAAGACCCTAAAGGTCGTTCTCCCTTCTTTTAAACTATGGAGTTTCAACTCTTTAATAAAGATGGAGAGAAAAATGTTTCTCCTTCTCTCCACTTACCCTATTTTAATTTATGTTATATTATACTATATTTATTTATTTTTAATCATTATATAACATATATATATTATGGTCAATTACCATCCATTAACATTTCAATTTGGTCCTTAATCTAAGTTTCCAATTAAAAATCAATAGTAATTTAACTTTTACAATTTAGTCCTTAAACATTAATAAACCATCCAAACGACAAAATTACTGGACCAAATTTTAATCAACCTTTATATTCATCTCGTAAATATTTAATACTAATATTTATAGACTCAATTTATTGAAACGGGGTCCTGAAACTACATTTTCCAATACCACTAACATTAGAATCATTACACTTGTACCTTAATTAATTATCACTTAAACAAAATTAATAGACCAAATTTTAATATATTTCTACATTAGCCGTATAAATATTAAATATTACTATTTATGAACATGGTTTACAAAAAAGACATTTCAGAACCATAATTTTCGAAATCACTGATTTTCAGGTTGTTACATTTTAATTGGCCAAAGACTAAGAGACTTAAATTGAAATTAACCTAGGGTTTGAAATGGTAAATAAACCATTCTATACTAAGTGATAGTTGGTGATGATGGATTTATGCACTAAGCAGGGTTAGTGATTAATTATAACTTAATTAAAGTTTAATTATACTATATATATTAAAGTTAGTGGAAAAGTTAAACCTCATCTTCGTCATTTTCCTCTTGCCCTCTCAAGTAAGGATAAAACCATATTTGAAGTTTCAAAGTTTTGACCATTAATTAGGTATTACAAGTATGCCATTTTCTTGTAATTTTTATATTTTTGAGGTCATGAGAGCTTGATTTAGCAAAATTATAATTTTTTTTGAAAGTTTCCATTGTTGGCTTCTTGAAGAATTTGTGTTAAATTGGTAGATTTTAAGCTTAGATGAGAAAAATGACTATATTGTAATGTTTAATTGTTAGTTTTGTACAAAAAAAATAAAGTAAATGAACTGTGAAATTGATGTGAAATTTTAGTAATAATAGATAGTAGGGAATCCTTAAGGAATGTGATTGAGATTGGTTTTCAAACCGAAGCTCAAAATCAAAAGATATAATTATTTCAATTTTAGGGACTAAATTGAATAGAATATAAAACCATAGGGGTACCAAAGAAACAAAATTATATAGGATCATACATATCATGGCATAATAGAAAAATGTTTGGTATTGATGAATTGTTTAAAATAATTGTTTATGTTAAGAATTGAATCAAACCAAAGATAATCAAGAAAAAAGCCAAAATTGTCAATTACTCCACGAAGGTTCAAATTGTTTGCTGCTTTGGCTAGGTAAGTTCATATGGTATAAGTGTGTTTAAATTTTTATATATTTGATTTGTGTAGGTATGTTTTGATTGTGGGATGATTTGTGGTAAATTGATATAAAAAGGTGAGAGTTAGACTTAATTGTAAAGAAATGTTGATTTGTGTAATAGATGCCCGTTTGAACTTAGTAAAGTTTAGGATATGATTGACATGCTAATAGGGTTTTATGTGTGCTTGTACAGGATTGGTTATATATGTTACCCAGATCCAGCATTTGTTGCAGGCCTTGAAGATACATGTGACATAGGTTTAGCCTAGACTAGTAACCAAATGTTGTTTTAAAGGTTTAGCTCAGATGGGTAACCTGACATGAATATATATTCTGGTTGGACAACCAATCAAATGTGTTGTTATAAAGGTTTAGCTTGGACTAGTAACCTAAAACAAGTATACTTAGCTCGGACGAGCAACTAGAGTAACGGAGATACCTATGTATCCGAGTCCATTTACTAGAGTTCGTTAGGTGAAACATATTACATGAATTGAGAAATTGAAATGAGACTTAAAGATCTTGCTATTCATTTATGAAATGTTAAATTTGAAATTGAGAAAGGTATTGAAGAAATGACATTAACATGTATGCAATTATTTCATTCCATGATTGGATAAGCTTTGAACTAGTTAATCAAAATGGAATGTATAGACATGATATGTGATCGTGGTATTACATGTTTTATTTACAAGTAAAAACTCAACTTATTGATATGTGATTTTCCAACTATACCAAGCATAATAACTTATTGTGTTTGTGTTGAATTGAAATATAATGTAAGTTTTTATTTAATGCCTATGATCTTACTAAGCATTTTATATGCTTAAGTAGTTATTTTCCCTTTTTCTTGTAGATTGTTACTTTAAAGAACATGTGATCTGTCACAATTGATTGTGGCAAATAAGGTTTATCTAAAACTTAAAGCACTTGTTTTCTAATCATTTTATATATATTTATTTTTTTTTTCAATTTTTATTTTCTTAGGTTTAATTTCGGTAAAATAAGAATTTTTACGCAATTTTTAATGTTTTGACAACCTGTAAGGCCAACTCAGGCCTCGGGTATCAGTAATGGGTTAGTTGAGTGTGTAGGGCATCAATTTGAGCTTAAGTATGCAAGGAACAATGGTCGTTTTGTGACATCAACATCTAGCATCGCAACACTAAACTTCGAAGCATCCAAGCTTGAAAACAGGGTTGATGTTGCGATGTGGGGACCCTGGCGTTGCGATGTCATGACATCATCATAATAAATTGTTGACATCAGTAGCTATGTGAATAAAATTTTAAAAGCTACAATTTTTTTATTAAAGCGGGGTATTTTAGGAATAAATTACCTTAATGTTACCCTAGTTTTGCCTGTATATACACCCTTATAACCTCATTAGAAGAGTTGGTTGATAGATAGACAATTAAATAGTTTTATTTTATTTTTCTTTGTAATTTATTTATCATCGCTTAGTCACAATTCTTCCTGTTCTAATGTGAAGATGATTGCCAACAGGGATTGCTCCGGGGCCGTGCCTCAATTAATTATCAATGAGAAATTGAAAAATGAAGCTTAAATGTGAAAGTTATCGTGGTTTTAGTTTTAGAGATTAAATTGAATAAAATGTAAAAGTTTAGGGAAATTTTGTAAAATGAAATTAAAAGGTAATATGCATGTATTTTAATGTTATAAGGTATTTGAAATTGATAATTTGAACTTAATTATCATATAGATCAAGGATTGAACCAAGTGGGGGATAATCGGGGAAAAGGAAAAATTGTAGAATAGTCCCTACGATCCAACTCGCTAGCTGATTATATTAGGTATGTTTATAGGGTATAGTTATGTACTTATATGTATTAATTATGGTTGAATTGTGAATATATATTGTTAGATTGTAATTTCAGAATGTTTACCTTTTAGTACAAAAGGTGAGAGATAGGTTAAGGACCTAATTATAATATAACACCCCTAACCCGTATCCATCGCCAGAATAGGGTTACAGAGCATTGTCAAACTTATTTCTTAAACAATCATACATTGCATATACATTTCTCAAATCCAAACAAAAGTCATTCAAATACAGTCATATAGTCCCTGACACGAGCCCTCGAGGCTCAAAACAAACATTAAAAGTGGTTCAGGACTAAACTGAGAACTCAAGAAAATTTAGGAAAGACATTGAAAATTTTTAAAGTGCAGGGGACACACACCCATGTGGCCAAGCCGTGTGTCTCACACGACTAAGAGATGCACTCATGTCACAGGCCATGTGGACATTCGAAATGGGATCACATGGCCACGTCCAGCCCGTGTCCGACCCCATGTAACTCAATGACTTGGGTCACACGGCTAAACCACACGCTCGTGTGACAGGTCGTGTACCTTTCGAAGTGGCCTCACACACCCATGTGACAGACTATGTGCTAGACTGTGTAAAAACTATAGGGTATACTAACTTATGCCATACGACCAAGCCACAGGCCTATGTTCTAGACCGTGTGAAGCTACTGACTTGGTTTCTAAAGAAGTAATAGGGGACACACGGCCGTGTCACCTGGTCATGTGTCACACACGGCTGAGACATACGCCCGTGTCTCTGCCCGTATGGAAAAAAATATGCTATTTTCCAAACCATTTTTCTCACCCAAATTTACATCAACCTAAACACATCAAATAGCATATGACCACATCATCAATAAGCATTCAAACTAACCAAAATTCAAATTTGAAACATGCAACTTCATTACCATTAATCTAAGTACTCTTAGGCATCACAATTGGCCTTTATGAAATGTACCAAAAATCACCTCCAAAAGCTACCTAAATGGTCAAATGCATACATGAGACATTTTGCCTAAAACTTAGCATGAATTTCATCTCAACTCCAACCATTTGGAACCAAAAGACAATTTCATAAGAAAGGCATTCATATAACAACTAAACACCACAATTCACAAGACCATATATATACATATATACATTTCAAAATATATGACTGCTTACAAGGCAATTCAAATGGCCAAAATTCATCAAAACATAAAGGCTACATTAGCCAAAAGACCTATACTTGCTATATAACCAAAATACACAAAGTTCAAAAGTACTAAAACAACTATCGGATAGTGTGATGAGATCTTTGACAACTTCCAATCCAAGCAAGCTTCGAAACCACTATAATGAAAAAAGTAAACAAAGTAAGCTATTAAGCTTAGTAAGCTCGTATGGCTAATAAGTACTACTTACCATTCATTCACAATTTAAAGAAGCATAAGTAAACATAGGTAAATTTCAATCAATCATAACCTTGTTAGTCATGTATGAATACATCAACTATGAATTACTTGTCATACTTTTCACAAATACCTGAAATAGTTTGTATCATCTCTTATATCCTCGTACTATCATCTTTACCCATTGAACCATTTGGAATACTATCGAATACTCAAGAATCTCGCACACTAAGTGTCAATACATGGTCGAAACCATCTCTATCTCATATCTCGTATAAATGTTCACTCTCGAGCTATCACTGGGTCTGCTCATACAAGCTGACGGTCAAGACGTAGCTACACAGTGCTGCTCACACAAGCTGACGAATAACCACAACACATGCCAAAAAACTCAGCCCCCGGTAGAACATACAAAACAGCACCCAAACACGGTAACCCCTAATGACATGTCATTTGTATCCCATCTATTCCTTAGGCTCAACTGGGATCCATACATTGCCGATAACTCGTTGGGAATTTCTGTGGTGTCGTACCATCACAATTATATAAATTAAGCATTCAAACATATATAATTTAATTCTTATTAAATAAACAAACTTACCTCGAATTAATAAGGAGAAAATCGACTGATTAATCCACTACTTTATTTTTTTCCCCGAACTAAATCCGTACGTTGCTTTTCTTGATCTATATAATCAAATTTAACTTATTTGAATATCGTTCTATTCAATTTAATCCAAAATTCATATTATGAAAAATTACTATTTTGCCACTAAATTTTTGACTTCTTTATAATTTAGTCCCTATCTCATAAAAATGCTAATTCGTGCAATTTAGTCCACACCAATGCTAGCTGAATTTCATCTATGCTCATAGCATCCCACAAATTTCATTATTTCACACATTTCACCACATAATTTTCATATTTTACAAACAAATCCCTATTTGACAATTTCAACCAAAATCACTTTACAAAACTTGTTTATCTAACAAAAACCATTCATTTTCTATCATTAAACATAAAAAAACATACACATTCATCAATGGTAAAACCCTAATACTTTAACAGTTTCAAAAATTAGTCCCTAGGCTAGCTAGATTAAGCTACAACAACTTCAAATACATAGAAACCACTAAAAATGGGACAAAAAATCATACCATGCAAGCTTTGAAAGATTGGCCGAATGGTAAGGCTTCTCTAATGGCTTTTTCTTCTTTAATTTTCGGCAAGAAAATGAATGAAGAAGAAAATTGGCTTTGTTTAATTAATTTAGATTTTTATTTATTAAATTACCTATATAACCATTATTAAACACATTAATAATGTCAATAATTGTCCACTCAATATAGCAATGGTATAATTACCATACAAATCCTTCAACTATTTAATTTCATAGCCATTTAGTACCTTTAACTTATAGAACTCTAATTTTGTAGCTTTTTCAATTTAATCCTTTTCACCAAATTAAGCATGCAAACATCGAAATTTGTAACACCCCAAACCCGACCTAAACGTTATGGCCAAATCTGTGATATGACATTGGATTGTTTTTCCAAGACACAAATCGAAAAAAATTCTTTCTTCGTTAAAACTTCTTTAAACTCTAAATAAAAGGGTAGGATGACTACTTCCTTGTGAAAATAAAATTATTTAAGAAAAATATTAATTAATTTAGTTTCTCAAATTTTAAAATAGTGATTGTTGCAGAAGCTTTTAAAACATATGGTGTTAAGCGTGATGATTTCAGAAAAACATTGGTTTCTGCTTTCTTGAAAATACGGGTCCTATTACTAATAGGTAAAATTAAAGCAATTAAATCCCCGAATTAAAATAAACTTTATAAGGCCTTATTACATAATGAAAACCCAATATCACATAAAATCTAACTCATAATATTTCAAATAAATTAACTACGTCGAGTGGCCACCTTTGAGTCCTCCGTCGCCTCAATCTGTCTAAGCTTGGGCATTCCCTACACAGATAACATATGGGTGAGTTTACGAGAACTCAGTCTATGAAATACCAAAGTAACAAACAATCAGAGTAAACGTAATCTGGGCCAAGGCCCGTTAATTCCAGTTAGGGCCTTAGGCCCTTTTTCAGAAACAGTATCAGTTTGGGCCTGAGCTCATTTCAGCACCAGAGGCAGTCTGGGCCTTAGCCCATTTCAGTACAGTATGCGAACAAAGAGTCCTACCCGATCCATTCGCTACACACCATCTCCGTACCAACCCAACAGACCATGTAGGGATAAAATTGACCCACCCAACCCTACACACCAAATTGTACCGATCTCGGTACTAAAAACAGTATTTACAACAAAGCTACAAGTAATAGGCTTATAACCTTTCAGTACACTTCCTCCAAAATCATATATCCCACCCTGTGTAATGCAACATAATAACATACGTGTATGCAGAAATATCATGCTCAGAAACAGACATACATAATAAAGGGTATTTCAGTCGATTTACCTCATAAGGGTATAATAGTTATTTCATCAGTATAGGGTCTAAGTATACTTACTGACCCAATAATAGGTCCACAGTCATGTTAGGCGACCTGTGCAACCTTAATAGTAATCCACAGGTAATGGGCCTAATGCCCATTTTGCGGGCCCATGTGGGCTCACATGCTCGTGTGCCCACAAGCCCAAAAATGGCCTTAGCCATGTGGTTTACACAGCCTAGCCCAATATTTACCACACTTGGTGCTATTTCTCTGTGTGGGGCCCACACGGTCTAGTCCGGCCTAGATTTGCCCAAAAACTTTCTGGCCCACTAAAGCACTCATGGCCATCTCGTCAACCACACGACCTGTCACACGGGCAGCCATACGCTCGTGTGGTTGTGACATCCCCTTTTTTGACTTTTCGGCTTTTGCTATCGCACATCTACTAGTAGTGTGCACACACCTGTAATGAAACTGTTGGTGCAACACTTCCAAGATCAAAGCACCTATGATTCACAATGATCCACCATTATTCACATTCGTGGTAAATCCAAAACCAAAGTATTAAAATCACTCTAACTGATTCATTGCTATTTACCAATGCACCAATCGCCGGACCCTTCTTGCTCCACACCCTACGAACTCTCCCCAAAACTTTAACCTTTATCTAAAACAGTTAACTGATTCATCAGAAGTTATAATCGCTTGTAAATATAAATAATACCTAAAGTACTTACCACGAGTGACAGGATTACTTATTGTGAAAGGACAATCGGCCTAACCCCCTTGACCATGGAGATCGCGCCCCTAACAATATTCTGCAACCACAGAGTTAAGTGACAGTCATTAAGGTGAAATAAGGGTGAATGAGTAGGATACATTCAGCCCATAGAAGAAAAAGAAATCGTAAACCTGAGAAGAGAAAAGACTAACCAATAATCGGCCTAGACTCCAATCTAGATGTTGCCCGAGTAACAAAAGAGATATTTGGTTTTAGTAAGAGAAAGTAGCACGATTGAGAGGAGAGGAAGAAATGAGTTGGCTACAACTAGAGAAGAGCAAGCAGAAATCGACCCCAAGTATCTGAATGGAAGAAGGAAGAGAAGGTGCAATCGGTTAGGAGGGATTGATTGAGAAGAAGAAAGAGAGAAGAGAGGGGAAGTGAAAGTTTGGCTAATACCAGAAGAGTGATGGAGAGAAGGAAATTTTATCCAACACAAGTACCTTACTATAGGATAAAACCAATGTAGGTTAACCCGAAACGTACCCAAAAGATCACAAACAAATTTCTACTATCACACAAATAATAGCGAAAGAGGACCAAAAGTAAGAAAAGTCACTAGTAAAGAGCAAGAACTAAACCCATTCGGCACTTAGTGTCTATGATAGATTTTGGCACAAAGAGAGTCCCATTTTTGACAGACAACTCCCTACTCCCCTACTCCACGATTCACTCCCAAATTATCTCCTCAAAACTCTCCTTTGACCAAACTCTCTCAACCACTCCCCAAATTCGGCTACACACTTCCCACTTCCCCCAACACGCTTAACCGCCCCAAGAGCCATGGTCTCCCACTATCAATCAACCTCTTATACGACCAGTAGCAAAAAGAACACCCTTTTCGTGACGTAGGACTCGAACTCTAGTCTCCTAGTAAAAGTAACACGCCACTTGCCACTAGACTAGTAGGCTCTTTATGTTATGCAACCCTCACATAATTTTAAAAGTCTACTGGCTAAGGACAAAGGTTTACTCAAATAGGAGCAAAAATTTGTTCAAGGTAAGGCTTGAACCCATGCCTTCCCAGGCACTCTCAGAGTAATAAACCACTAAGTCAGTCACACATCCATTTCGCAACACATAAAAATAATTTAACAGGGGTTTTCGGGATTTAGGGCGTTACAACCCTATCTGGACCAGTTTGTTGTGGTATTTATCACTGCATTCAGTCGATCTCGAATTAATCTGGCCTTATTCGCAATATCAGATACTAGCTCAGGGCCTAGAACACGCCGCTCACCCAACTCAGTCCAACATGAAGGAGTGCGACACCTATAACCATATAGCGCTTCGTATGGCGCCATCTGTATGCTAGACCGGTAGCTATTGTTGTAAGCAAACTCTATTAGCGGCAAGTAATCCTCCCAACTACCTCGGAAGTCAATCACACAACTCCTTAACATGTCCTCCAGTGTCTGAATCACCTTCTTTGACTGACCATCTGTTTGAGAATGGAACGCAATACTGAAGTCCAATCGTGTACCCAGAGCTTTATGTAACTTTTTCCAGAACCAAAACGTGAAGCAAGGATCTCTGTCGGACATAATGGAAACTGGTACCCCATGCACTTTCACTATCTTGGATATATACAACTTAGCCAATTTTTGTAACGATTAATCTGTGCGAACCAGTATGAAATGGGCAGTTTTAGTCAATCGATCCACTATAACCCACACTGAATCTTTCTTAGAAGGTGTTAGGGGTAGCCCACTCACAAAATCCATAGTTACTCTTTCCCACTTCCACATTGGAATCTTAACCGGCTGAAGTAACCCAGAAGGCAACTGATGTTCAGCTTTAACCTGTTGGCATGTTAGACATTTCCCCACAAAGTCGGTAATCTCACGCTTAAGACTCGACCATCAATATATCTCATGGAGATCTCTGTACATCTTATTTCCACTAGGGTGCATAGCATAGGGGCTACTATGTGCCTCTCGCAGTATAGACTGCCTCAAATCAATATCTTTAGGTACACAAATCCTGCCTCAAAAACAAAGTACCCCTTCATTGTTCAACCCAAAATCCACAGTATTACCATTCTCGGTCTGACAGAACAGAAGACCTAATGACTCATCTTCCAACTGTTTATTCTTAATTTGCTCAATCCATTCTGGTTTAACTTGGAGCTCCGCCAACAAACTACCATCATCGAATAAGCTGAGACGTGCGAACATTGCTATCAAATCAGTCATAGCCCTACGGCTCAGTGCATCGGCCACCACATTAGCCTTACTAGGATGGAATTCAATCAAATAGTCATAATCCTTAAGAAGCTCGATCCACCTACATTGCCTAAGATTTAACTCCTTCTGAGTGAGGAGATACTTGAGGCTATTGTGATTCGTGTAAATGATACACTTCTCACCGTACAAGTAATGCCTCCAAATTTTCAATACGAATACCACTGTGGCCAACTCCAAGTCATGTGTTGGGTAATTCGCCTCATAAGTCTTAAGCTGGCGAGACGCATAAGCTACCACCTTACCCTCTTGTATCAATACACAACCTAAACCAACGTGTGATGCATCATTGCAAATAGTAAATTCTTTCCCAAACACCGGCTGAATCAAGACAGGAGCCTCAGTCAAAACTTTCTTGAACTTCTCAAAGCTCCTTTGTTGCCCACTAGTCCAGTTAAAAGGTACACCCTTACGTAGCAGCTTAGTTAAGGGTAAGGCAGTCAGAGAGAACCCCTGTACAAATCTTCGATAGTACTGACCCAGTCCCAGAGAACTAGGAATTTTCGACACAGTCTTAGGCTACTTCCAATCTAAAACAGCCTCAATTTTCCAAGGATCAACCTTAATCCCCTACACAAATACCATATGACTAAGAAATGTTACCTCACGTTACTAGAATTCACACTTGTTGAACTTGGCATACAGTTGTTTCTCTCTCAAGATTTACAAAACCACCCGCAGATGTTCATCATGTTCATCTTTAGTCTTCAAATACACCAGTATGTTGTCGATAAATACCATAACAAACTGGTCCAGATAGGGTTGAAACACTCTATTCATCAGATCCATAAAAGCCATTGGTTCATTCGTCAGTCCAAAAGGTATTACCAGAAACTCATAATGACAATAATGAGTTCAAAACACTGTCTTGTGCACATCGGCCTCTGTAACTCTCAGTTAATGATACCCCGACCGGAGATCTATTTTAGAGAAAATCGATGCTCCTTGTAGTTGATCAAATAGATTATCAATCCTTGTCAGAGGATATTTGTTCTTAATGGTCAGCTTATCCAGTTGTCTGTAATCGATGCACATACGCATAGATCTATCCTTCTTTTTCACAAACAACACTAGTGCTCCCCATGGAGACACACTAGGTTAGATAAACCCACGGTCTAGTAACTCTTGAATCTAGGCCTTAATCTCCACAAGCTTTTTCAGTGCCATTCTGTAAGAGGCAATGGAAACTGGAGCAGTACCAGGAAGGAGCTCCATCCCAAACTCTACTTCACATTCTGGAAGTAACTCTAGTAATTCTTCAAGAAAGATAGTAGAAATATCCTTAACAGTCCTGATATCCCTTACTGAAGAGTCCCTAACATTTGAAACATTGAAATAGGCCAGGAACGCCTCACAACCCTTGCGAACTAATTTCTCGGCCCTTAGCATAGAAATTACATTACTCAAATAGTTTAGTTGTTCTCTAATTAACACTACCTCCTCATTCGCCTCAGTTCTCAGTACAACCCATTTTGTGGCACAATCAAAATTTACCTTATGTTTAACTAGCCAATCCATTCCCAATATTAAGTCAAATTCTCCGAAAGGCAGCACCATAAGATCAGCCAAAAAGGCAAGTCCTTGTATTTCCAAGGGAACATCTCAAAACAACTTATTTACTCAAACAGACTATCCCAGTAGACTTAGAACAGTAATTCCACTCAGAGTATTCTCAACCGAAATCCCTAATTTCTCAGTAATAGTGCAAGCAACATACGAATGGGTAGATCCTATATCTATTAATGTAGTATAAGGTACTTTATGGATAAAGAACGTACCTGTTATGACATCTGGAGCATCCCCGTCCTCTCGACGACATGCAGTATAAACCAGTGTCGGCTACCTCGCCTCAATATAACCAGCACCTCTGCCCAGCGCTCTGGGACCACGGGTCAAACTATTACCACCCCTGGCCTGACCACGGCCTCTCGGTGGCTGCTGAACACCTCTCTGTGGCTGACCCGTACCTATACCAGTAGCTTACATCTGATTCGGCCTCCGCGGACAATCCTTAACCTGGTGGTCCAATGATCCACACCTCATACATGCACCCAACTTCCTCTAACCCTCGCCCTAATGGCGTTTTCCACAATCAGCACAAAATTGCGGTCCAGCAGTAGCAGTAGCAGGGGCCCTAACTCTGAGTGGTCCATCAGCTCTAGGCTTTTTCTTAAACTACTGGATAGAGTTTGAGGTCTTAGCATCCCTCTTACCTCTGCCTTTATCTCTGTTCTGGTGCTCAGCGCGCGTCACATCCTTGGTGATTTTTGCCTTGTCAACCAGTGCTGTAAATCCTGCTCCCTTTGAGGAGCTATCAAAACTCTTACGTCATCCCTGAGGCCATCCTCAAATCGAACACACTGCTCATATTTTGTTGCCACCATCCCACGTACATAGCGGCTCAGTCGTAAAAATTCGGCCTCATATTCAGCCACTATCCTATCTCACTGAGTTAATTTCAGAAATTCCCTTCTACGGGCATCCACATGGCTGGCACCCACATATTTAGCCTAGAAAGTAGTCTTGAAAAACTCCCAGGTCAAATGATCAGCTTCAGTGCCCTCTTTGACGGTAAGCCTCCATTGTTAAGCGTCGTCTCTTAGTAGAGATACTACACCTTTTAGCTTCTAATCAGGGGTGCAGTCATGGTCATTCATGATCCTTTCTGTGGCCTCGATCCAATATTCAGCCACATTAGGGGCGACTCCAGCAATACCTCTGAATACCTCCACCCCGTTAGACCTGATTCGTTCTGTAACCGACCCATGACCCACATTACCAGTACCAGGCCCAGCGACCCTTTCTAGAATCCTCAACATTGCTTGGGACAGTATGTCGTCCCCAGCTACTCAATTTTGAGACCCTGTCTTAGCCATAGGTGAAGCTGGTGCCTCCCTAACTTCCTTATTAGGCTGGTGTCCAGAAGACGAAGACCTAGCCCGAGCACCCCCATGGCTTCTGTTGTGGCCTCTACCACGAATACCTCTAGTGCTCATTATCTAGTCGCGCTTTTATCTGTATTAAAAGTTTTCTTCCAGTCAGTTATTATTCCAGTGTTTATTACAGATGTTTTATGAATAGTATTATTTTAGAGTTTGTTTTCGCAATTCACCGTTTGAAGTTTACTCTAGCTAAAGAGTTTTCCGTACAGTTTTTACTACCTAAAGTGTAACAGTCCGATTTAGACCCTAATCAGAACGGTGGCTTCGAAACCACGAATCTGAGTCAGAAAAATATTTAAAAATTAATTTCTGTGTTTATTTTGTGTGAGTTTATATCTGTGAAATTTTTTTGATTTAATTTTGTCGTTTAGGTATCTGATTAAATAAAAGGACTTAATCGCGTAAAAGGGAAATTTAGTGGTTATTTCTAAAAGGGACCTAATTACTATGGGCTTTTTTAATGGAAACCTTTATGTTGTAAATAGCCCAATTTAATGTTAGTTGGACAGTATTAGGCTTATAATATAATGTTTATATAATAATTCATTAAGGTTAGATTTGTGAATTAAACTTTAAGTTATAATATGTTCTAATATATATCATAAAACATAAAATAAAGTTAATATATGTGTTATAATTGTTCTTCATAACAGAAACTAAACAAAAGAAAAAGAAAAGAAAGGAAGCTAGGGTTCGATTGATTCTAAGCTCAATCAAGGTAAGTGTTCAGCTCGGTTTTTGATAATTTTTATGTTTTTGAGATCGGTGCTTCGAGTACTACAAAACCCATGCTTTAATTTTTGATTTTCATGAATATTTTGAGTTATGTCATTGTTGAGAGCTTTTGATTTTTGTTGTTTGATGATGAAATATGAAAGATATGTTTTAGATTAACATGTTTTGTATTGAAACTTTTCATTAATTTGAGTAATTAGGACTAAATTGCAAAAATAATAATTTTAAGGACTAAACTGTGAAATAAATGAAATATATAGACTCATATGAACACTAGGAACATTCAGCCTAACATGGGTATCTTGATATTTTGCATATTTTGTGTTCTGTGCAATAGGGACTAAATTGTAAAAAGTGTAAATGTCAGGGGTAAAATGGTAATTTGTCCATTTATGTGTTTTTGGACTAAGTTTAATGAAAATATATTTGAATGAGCTTAATTTGAATAGGTTTAGATCAAGAACTAAAGAAATCGTATTTGGATCAGGGAAAATGAAAGTCATCGACTAGTTGTCCCGTTCTGTTTTACGTAATTTAAAGTAATAGGTTAATTGTAGTAAATGTCGAGTAAGACCTATCTGGGATAGTTGCATCGATATGTGATTACATGTAAGACCACGTCTGGGACGTTGCAATGTACAATATATGTGTGATTATTAGAGTGTCTTACCAAATTTCAAATGGTTCATCGGCAAAGACAAGTTTTGTTCGAATGTGTTAGATAAGTTAATTGCCAGTTATGAATTGGCTTGCTATTAATTAAGAGAAGTAAGTAGGTATTATCAATATGCATAATGAATTTATGGTTAATGTGAATAGGTAGTCATTCGTTTGTAATAGTTTTTTATGTTATACGAGGTAAGTTTATAAGTAAATAAATATGAAATTAGTTTGATAATACATTTTTGAATTCATTTCGACCAAGTTACGACATCCAAAAGCCCCGTTTGAACCTTAGGAATAGCTAAGATACATATGTCATGACATAGGATTCTGATTTATGTGTGCAAGTAAGACCATGGCATCGATATGTGGTTCCGATATATGTGTTCGAGTAAGACCCTATCTGGGATAGTTGCATCGATATGTGATTACATGTAAGACCACGTCTGGGACGTTGGCAATGTACAATATATGTGTGATTATTAGAGTGTCTTACCAAATTTCAAATGGTTCATCGGGCAAAGACAAGTTTTGTTCGAATGTGTTAGATAAGTTAATTGGCCAGTTATGAATTGGCTTGCTATTTAATTAAGAGAAGGTAAGTAAATTGGTACTTATTTCAAATTATGCATAATGCAATTTATGGTTACATGTGAATTAGGTAAGTGCATTCGGTCTTGTGAATAGTTTTTTTTAAATGAGTTTAAATTATATGTATGTATAAATACATGTATTTGGCTATCTAATTAAAATGTATATGAAAATTATATGATGATGCATGAGATTGTGTATTTATGAGCATATGAACTAGGTTAATATTAATCATTTGGCTTGGAAGTTAATTGATAATTTGTTACCATGAATATAAAAGTATTCGGCCAAGTGATAAATACAAATGAGTACATATTTATAATATTGATTTTATATGTTTAGATCCGAATGTTTTATAATAATGTGCTTTGGTTTCGTTTAATTAAATTGATGATATTTTTGGGTTGCTCGTTTGCTTATGACTTACTAAGTTATAAATAGCTTACTTTATGTTTATGTGTATGTTTGTTTTATAGATTTTGGAGTCAAGATACGAGCTCAGGGATCATCTTCAAAGTTAATCATACTATCGACTGTTTTTGGTACAATAAATGTTTAAAATTGGATCTATGGCATGTATAAGCTAGCTTAGTTTTGGATAAAAGTAATGTGATGTATATATTAAGCCATGTGAAAATGGCTAATATAACAAGTGATTATATGAATTTAGTCATGCTTATATATGTTATACGCATGGAATATGGTTGATGAATTTAAATGTGTTTCCATTGAAACAATTTGGTATATGCATGAATATGAAGTATGATTGTTAGGCTACTCGTAGTAAAAGAAATGATGCAAGGATGTTTTACATTTTGTGTTAATAATTATTTTAGGTTGATGAGTAAGTTTAGATAAATGTTGGATTTGGATAATGAATTTGTATAATTGATGATTCGGCACTTGCATGTATGTTTATATATATAGTATGTGTGAAATGTTTGTTATTTGTTAACGGTTTTAAGAGAAATGTTCTATGGATGATTTTAGTTGAATAAGTTCAACAGTAATGTGCATTTGATTAATTTAAGATATATGTATGAAATGTACGATAACATGGTTGGATGCATTTCGGTTACTAAGGTCAGAAATGGTTTATTATGTGATATTTATTACATGTTTTGATAAGCTATGAAATGACTTAATCATCAGAGAAATTCGGTTATTTGGTGTGTTTGTATTGACACAAATTTTGATACATAAATTGACTTATTAAATTTACTCGGAATTGATAAATGACATAAGTACAATACAACTAATAATAGTTATATTCAAAATATGTTCATATAACATGTGTGATTGTGAATTACATTGAAGTAATGAAATTATGTATATGAGTTTAGGATTGGCAACTTAGCATGTGAAATGGATATTCGTAATGTTATTTGTTGTGCTCAAGAGAATTTTTTGTTACTATGATCTACTGCACATATACTTATAGTAAATTTTGTAACTAGGCATATGATATGAATTGAACTTTGAATAGATGGATTAGATACTATGAAACGTTTTATGAGTGTATAGTATTAGAGAAAGACAACGTTGGTATAGAGTGTAGCATATTTAAATAGTATGTTTTAAATATTCAATTTCTGTAATGAAAACTTACCATGTGATTACCAATTCTGTTATAAGATATTAAAATTGGTTATATGTCAGTTAAATAAAGCTGGATTGTGTTATTTTTGTAATATTGTTTTATGAATTTATATACTGAAGTTATAAATGTATATTTCTAAACTTGGTTTGATTGACTGTGTAAAGGTGAGAAAGTTTTATCCTTTCTGGTAATGTCTCGTAACCCATTCCGGCGACAGATACAGGTTAGGACTGTTAGATAAAGTAGTCTCAGTGATATCATTTCAATACTATTATTTGAGTATAAATAATCAGAAGACTTACAGGATCGGCACAGAGACTCGGTGAACCACTCCTTCAGTAAAACATTTCCACGATTTTGAAAACCCAAACCCACAGTCGAGTTTTGCAACCTGGCTTTGATACCACTAAATAGAACACCCCAAACCCGGCCTAGACATTATTGCTGAATCTGTGATGTCACATTGGAGTGTTTTTCCAGAACACAAATCAACAAAAATTCATTTTTTGTTAAAACTTCTTTAGACTCTATATAAAAGGGTAGGATGACTAGTTCCTTATGAAAATTCAAATTATTTAAGAAAAATATTAATTAATCTAGTTTCTCAAATTTTAAAACAATGATTGTTACAGAAGCTTTTAAAACATATGGCTTTAAGCGTGATGATTTTAGAAAAACATTGGTTTCTGCTTTCTTGAAAATACGAGTCCTATTACTAATAGGTAAAATTAAAGTAATTAAATCCCCAAATTAAAATAAACTTTATAATGCCTTACTACATAATGAAAACCCAATATCAAATAAAATCTAACTCGTAATATTTTAAATAAATTAACTAGGTCGAGTGGCCACCTTCGAGTCCTCCGTCGCCTCGATCCGTCTAAGCCTGGGGTTTTCCTGCACAGATAATAGATGGGTGAGTTAACGAGAACTCAGTGTGTGAAATTCCAAAGTAACAAACGATCAGAGTAAACGCAATTTGGGCCTAGGCCCATTAGTTCTAGTTAGGGCCTTAGGCCCTTTTTTAGAAACAGTATCAATCTGGGCCTGAGCCCATTTCAGCACCAGAGGTAGTCTGGGCCTTAGCCCATTTCAGTACAGTATGCAAACAAAGAGTCCTACCCGATCCATCCGCTACACACCATCTCCGTACCAGCCCTACACACCATGTAGGGATAAAATTGACCCACCCAAGCCTACACACCAAATCGTATCAATCTTGGTACTAAAAATAGTATTTGCAGCAAAGCTGCAAGTAATAGGCTTATAGCCTTTCAGTACACTTCCTCCAAAATCATATATCCCACCCTATGTAATGCAACATAATAACATACTTACCGACCCAACAGTAGGTCCACAATTATGTTAGACAACCCGTGCAACCTTAATAGTAATCTATAAGTAATGGGCTTATATCCCATTTTGCGGGCCCATGTGGGCCCACAAGCCCAAAAATGGCCTTAGCCATGTGGTTTACACAGCCTAGCCCAATATTTAGCACACTTGGTACGATTTCTCTGTGTGGGTCCCACACGGCCCAGTCCAGCCTAGATTAGTCCAAAAACGTTCTGGCCCATGAAAGCACTCATGGCCATCTTTTCAGCTTTTGCTATCACACATGTACTAGTAGTGTGCACTCACCTATAATGAAACTGTTGTCGCAACACTTCCGAGATCAAAGCACCTATGATTCAGAACGATCCACCATTAGTAACATTCATGGTAAATCCAAAACCAAAGTATTGAAATCACTCTAACTAATTCATTGATACTTACCAATCCACCAATCACCGGACCCTTCTTGCTGCACACCCTACGAACTTGTTGGAACGCCAGTGCCTCCAAGGCGCAGCGAAAAAATAAAATAATTAAAAACATTCCGGCGATCCAAACCATGGATCCATGTGTAAGGAACAAATCGGGGTGATAAAAGGTTTCGAAATTACCGAAAATTCAATCTGAGTAGACAGCGATGCCTAGGTAACGGGAATCCTGAACCACTATCGAACCAAGCCGCAACCTTTCCGATGTCGGCCTCTACGTAGTCCACCCAGTTGACAATGAACGGTAGAAAAATCTCAGAAACTATTTCAGTGATTTTTATGCTTGACGGCTGCTAGACCCTTTAGCATAGTTTCAGGCTTATTTATATATTATCTCTTTAGGGTTTTTACCCTTGCCATATATAACACCCTTTTAATTGGTATATCTTTTTAATGAATATTAATTCATTAAAATTAATCTGAACATAATAGTCATCATTAAAATAAATATAATAATGTTTAACCGAAAATTATAATTACATTAATTATAATAAAGATTCTGGTAAACTATATTTATTTAAACTTATATACGAACCAAATTCATATACTAATGCAATTATGTTCTGATTATGTGTACAACATCCTTGTACATATAGTATGTTCAACAATTTGATTGCCCAATTAAATTAATTCTATAATTAATTTAATTCATCTAACAATCAGAATACAATACAAACTATGTTTTACTCCATTCATTTCAACCATAGGGTGTGACCCTATAGGTTCTTGTAATGTTAGCAGTAATATTAGAATGATTCTAATGTTACAAACAATGAGTAGCATCTAGCAATACATCATTGCTACCTAAGTTACGAAAAGTCATGATTCGACATAACCTTTTGTAATTAACCTTTCATGCATTAAACCTTAAGTCCAATATCTTTGGAATGGACACAAGTCATGGAATAGTCGCACTTGCATAGTCCATCCCATGTTTCTTGATACCTTAAGTGAACTATGATACACAAATAAGTATGACATCTCATATCAACTTATTGGAGTATGGCCATGCATTTCTAGTCTCACTCAATCAAGTGGCCTAAGATATTACTCCCATTATGTAGGAGGGACTTATGCTATATTGATCAACCATATCCCTCTACATAGATTGTGGTATATCCAACATTAGCCTTTATAGAACAACCAGTTACGATGTTCGTTTGACTATATCAAAATATACAACTCACGATGTTGGGATAATGATGATCTCAAGTATGAGGATCATATACATATTAATCACTATAAGTAATGTTATGACAATTACATAATAATCCAAGAAACATACTCATAGCAGGTCAGTCCAATATGTTATTCTCTAACACACATATTCATGCATTGATTTTGACACTCCATATCAATGACAACTCTTTATCATCAATCAACTACATGTTAGTCTTAATGCATTATTGTTGTCCTAGCCAACAATAATACTTGACTAAGGATCTTTTAAGAATAATCATATTATTCTCAGGACATTATTATAAAACAGTTTATTTATGTACACAGAAAAGAAACTGAAATAATAATGGCAATGCCTTATATCAATAAACATGATAAATCAAGTATGTTATTACAACCATCTCGTGATTGATCTTTGGGCATACTCTTACAATCTCCCACTGGCACTAAGACCAATCACTCATATATCTAATACCAAGTGACTTAGTGTGATGATCATGCTTCTGCTGTGTCAGAGGCTTGGTCAAGGGATCAGCAATGTTATCATCTGTAGGTACTCTGCATATCTCTACATCCCCTCGATCGATAATCTCTCGAATAAGATGGTAGCACCTATGTATATGTTTAGATCGCTGGTGAGATCTGGGTTCTTTAGCTTGTGCAATAGCTCCATTGTTATTACATCGAAGTTCTATAGCATCTGATATGCTAGGCACAACCCCTAGTTCAGTAATGAACTTCTTGATCCAAATAGCTTCTTTCACTACCTCACTAGCTGCAATATACTCGGCCTCTATTGTAGAATCTGCTACTGTACTTTGCTTTAAACTCTTCCAGCTCACAGGACCACCATTAAGGCAAAACACAAAACCTGATTGCGATCGAGAATCATCCTTGTCGGTTTGGAAGTTGGCATCAGTGTAACCTTTTACACTTAATTCTTCCTCACCTCCATATATTAGGAACGTATCTTTAGTTCTTCTTAAGTACTTAAGGATATTCTTGACTGTGGTCCAGTGACTTTCATCGGGATCTACTTGGTACCTGCTCGTCATACTTAAGGCACATGAGACATTTGGACGGGTACATAACATGGCATACATGATAGATCCAATACCAGAAGCATATGGAATTTTACTCATGTGTTCTTTCTCTTATGGAGTTGAAGGACACATTTCCTTCGAGAGTGAAATACCATGTCTCATAGGTAGGAATCCTCTCTTAGATTCTTCCTTATTGAACCTTTTCAATACTTTATCTATATATGTACCTTGACTTAGACCTAGTAGTCGTCTTGATATATCTCTATAGATCTTTACTCCTAAGATGTAAGTGGCTTCGCCCAAGTCCTTCATAGAAAAACAACTTCCTAACCAAGACTTAATAGACTGTAAGGTTGGTATGTCATTGCCCATGATAAGTATGTCATCCACATACAGTACCAAGAATGTGATCTTGCTCCCACTAACTTTCTTGTAAACACATGGCTCATCTTCATTTTTGATAAAACCAAACTCTTTGATTGCATCGTTAAGACAGATTCCAACTTCGAGAAGCTTACTTTAATCCATAAGTGGATCTTTGTAACTTACATATCTTTCCAACATCCTTTGGATTGACAAAACCTTCAGGTTGTGTCATGTACACATCCTCTTCAAGTTTCCCGTTAAGGAAAGCTATTTTGACATCCATCTGCCAGATTTCATAATCATGAAATGCAGCTATGGCGAGCAAGATCTTGATGGATTTAAACATAGCTACAGGAGAAAAAGTTTCATCATAGTCAACACCATGAATTTGACGAAAACCTTTAGTGACTAATCGCCCCTTGTATGTTTGTACATTACCATCCATGTCCATTTTCTTTTTGAAAACCCACTTGCACCCTATAGGTTTAACCCCTTCGGGTGGGTCAACCAAAGTCCATACTTGGTTTTCATATATGGAATCCATCTTAGATCTCATGGCCTCGAGCCATTTCTCAGAGTCTGGGCTCGCCACCGCTTCTTGATAAGTCCTAGGCTCATCTTGATCTATAAGAAGAATGTCACCATGCATTGTAATGAGAAATCCATATCTCTCAGGTGCATGGCGTTCTCTTAAAGATCCACTTCCTTTTCTAGAAACAAATTCTCTCTCTAGGAAGACACCCGTCCGAGCAACAAACACTTTGTTCTCAGTGGGATTAAAGAAATAATATCCTTTGGTTTCTTTCAAATACCCCACAAAGATACACCTTTCAGATTTGGGTTCAAGCTTAGTAGATGTCTGACGTTTAACATAAGCTTCGCAACCTTAAATTTTATATAAAAGACATACTGGGACGTTTCCCTGTCCACATCTCATATGGCGTCTTTTGAACCGATTTAGATGGAACACGATTTAGTGTGAAAATAGTTGTTTCAAGTGCATGTCCCCAAAAGAAAGTTGGTAGATCAGCATGACTCATCATGGATCGAACCATGTCTAATAGAGTTCGATTTCTTCTCTCAAAAACTCCATTCCATTGAGGAGTACCAGGAGGAGTAAGTTGTGAGACAATCCCACATTCCTTCAAAAGATCATTAAACTCTAGGCTCAAATACTCTCCACCTCGATCAGATAGAAGTGTCTTAATAGTTTTGCCTAGTCGATTTTGTACTTCATTTTTGAATTCCTTGAACTTTTCAAGGGCCTCAGACTTATGGCGCATGAGATAAACATACCCATATCTACTGAAATCATCAGTGAAAGTAATGAAGTAGTGAAATCCACCTCTGGCTTGTGTATTTATTGGTCCACATACATCTGAATGTATTAAGCCCAATAAATCACTAGCTCATTCACTTTTACCAGTAAAAGGAGATTTAGTCATTTTTCCTAATAAGCAAGATTCACATACTTCAAATTGTTCAAAACAAATGAATCCAAGAGACCATCTTTATGGAGTTTGGATATGCGTTTCTCACTTATGTGGCCCAAACGACAATGCCAAAGATAAGTTTGATTTGAGTCATTTATTTTAGATCTTTTAGTATTTATGTTGTAAATGGGATTCATTTGATCTAAAATATAGAGGCCATTAATCAATTGTGCCGAACCATAGAAAACATTATTGAGATAAAAGGAACAACAATTATTCTTAATTATTATCTCAAAACCAATTTTGTCTAAACAAGGAATTGAAATAATATTTTTAGTCAAACTGGGCATAAAATAACAATCCTCTAAAATTAAACCAAGTCCACTAGGCAAAGATAAAGTATATGTAACACCCCTATCCCGTGACCGTCGCCGGAATAGGTAAGGGGCATTACCGGACTTGTAACTCATGTCAGAACCGTAAAATTTTGAACTTTTTCTTGAAATAAAGGTCATTCATTTAGATAAGTACTAAGCACAGCCAGGGATAAAATTTAAACTTCTCTAAGTAAACATTCAAAAGATGCCATTTTCGCATGGCTTATATACATTAACCAAAATATTCTTCCGCCACTAGTCTATTCTATACATGCCATAAGATAATCCAAAACATAGCAGTACCAAACAGTGGATAGTGATAGTGTGACTAGTTGCTGACGACCCCCGAGCCTGTAGCTTCCAAATGGGATCTATAAAACAGAAAAAAAACAAAGTAAACGGAGTAAGCATTACAATGCTTAGTAAGTTTTAAGCAGTGTCAACAGATAACAATCAAATTATAACATAGTTGTTTGTATTTTTATTTCACTCTTCCTTCGGGCATACCATCCCTTTACCGAATATGCACATCTCAGCATATGCAATAGGCAGATAAATTTTCACATAAAAGTGACCTCATGTGACATAGATATATTGCATAATTTCACATAACCTCTCACACTGATCCGATGTCACATAATCATAGGAATAGTTTCATAGATTGCTCACGTATGCATCACATAACTACCTTATGATTTAGTTCAAATCAAGCTCACATATAAACTTGGAGTACATACCTGTTTAACCTTTCGTATTGAATATATTTATAAGCAATTCTTATTACGAAGTCTTATAGCTTTAACCTCTACTCGGATTATCGGCGAGACCTTTAGCTCAGATGAAATCTCCACATGAAGTTATCGGGTCTTACCCGGACAAAATCTCCACACATAGTCATCGGGTCTTACCCGGAATATATTTCCACACGTAGTCATCGGGTCTTACCCGGACATAATCTCCACACGTAGTCATCGGGTCTTACCCGGGATATATTTCCAAGTTTCATGTACATTTAATCACATGTTACGACATTCACATCGACTGTCATATTTGTAATTCATTTGCCTCATCAAATATCTAATAATACACACCTTTCACATTTGGTCATTCGGCCACAATATACCCACACCTCCTACATATTTCACACTAGCCCTTCGGCTTTACCGCATATACGTATCTCATACATATTTCACACTAGCCATTCGGCTTTACCACATATACATATCTCATATATATTTCACATTAGCCATTCGGCTTTACCACATATACATATCTCATACATATTTCACATTAGCCATTCGGCTTTACCACATATACATATCTCATACATATTTCACATTAGCCATTCGGCTTTACCACATATACATATCTTTATCTTGTGCATCAATTTCAGCAATAGCTTATAAGCAACTCAAATAGTTTCATCAATGTTTTCAACAAATTCATATATTCACTACAAGCTATTTTTCCTGAGCAATAGTCACAAAATTATTTATAACTGGAGCTAAAAAACTCAAAATTAATTGCTGTTAATTTTCCCTGAATATAGACTCATATATCTTCCATCCATAAAATTTTCAGAATTTTAGGTTAGGCCAATCAATACCAGATTTTTCTTAAAGTTTTCCCCTGTTTCACTGTTTGACTAATCTGACCACTCTTCACTATGAATCAAATTTCTCATTGTACAGAATTCAAAATATGTTCTATTTGATTTCATTTGAAACTAGACTCATTAAGGAGTCTAAGCATATAAATTTTATCTTATAACCATTTTTTTACAAATTATAATGATTTTCTAAAAACAGAACAGGGGATTTCGGAGTCATTCTGACACTGTCTCACACAACTTTAAATATCTCTTGATAGGAAATTTCTTTGCTTACACGGTCTCTTTTATAAGAAACTAGACTAATTAAGCTTTTATTACATATTTTTTTCAGCCTATAATTCCACACCAACAATTTATAGTGATTTTCTAAAATCACGTTACTGCTGCTGTCCTAAGCAAATTATTACAATTTGCTCTTAAATTTCCAAGTCCAAACACTTATGAACTTACCATTTGAGTTTAAGACATATCATGGCCACATCATACCTTATTAAATCAACTCATTATGTCCTATTATGATTGAATTTACTCAACGTTTAATCACTTAAAACTTACCTCGGAAGTGGTCGACGACTAGATATCCACGGCTATTCGTTTACTTTCTCTTTTCCCCTATCCGACTTTGATCCTCTTTGCTCTTAAGCTTAAGTAAAACAATAGATTTGCTTAAGTACTTAACTAATATTATTCACTTAACAATCACATTTGGCAATCACATATCATTTAATCTACATCTAAAACAATAGATTTCAATATGTATCATATTTAATAAAACATGCCATGATTCGATTTCATGCTTATTTAATCATATATTAACACATCTCATTCAACATATCACATCAGTAGTCATTTGCTACATTCGGATATAATCTCCATATGAACACCGTCATTTACATTTCGGTTCAAAAGTCATACATAAATATCACATATCCATTTCATCATTTATCACACAACTTAATTCAAGTAGAACCAAAAGGTCACAATCCATCTAATATACACATATCAAGGCATCATCAATTATATACTAAAGGTGACTACTCAAAACTTACCTTGGATTTTATCGAATAACTACGGATTGACTAATCGATTAGTTTCGCTTTCCCTTTATCCAAAATTGGCTCCTTATGCTCTTGAGCTTGAATTACACAAATTTAACTTATTGTTAATCAACTAATCAAGCATTGTATCATGAGCATATTCGGCTTTCACACATTTTAAACATAGTAATAATCATGCACATTAAAATCAAAATGCAATTAATCCCATACACAAAAATATAGGACACTTCACTTCCATCTACTTATATACACGTATCACATAAGACTATTTCATACTTTCTATCACCTAAACAAACAACAAAATTTCCAATTAATTTCTTGAGTCCACATTCGGCATCTATATCCACAAAAACACATTAGCCAATTACTATAAATCATCTAAACATTTTTCACTTAAATCACACATACATATCATGCTAGCACATAACACCATGATTTTGTCCTAATTTGGACAGCCAATAATTTACAGCAATACAGCAGCAAATTAATTAGTAATAAACTATCTTAAGTTCAATTTTAACTCCCTCATGCAGCAACCAGACAGCATGCAAGTTAACTTCCAACATTCGGTCAAAGCATTTAAATAAAAGAATATGCATGCTAAATTTCCAGCATTTGGACAACATTTCAACTTGAAATTTTCCAGCCTTTCACCTTCAATATTTCGAATATTCAAAAGCAAAAAGAAGAGTACAACTAATCAATTAAAATTTTTGAACATAATTCAAGGTATATGTTCAACTAAATATTCATGTTAACTCATAATCAATAAGATATTAAGGAGAAAATAAAAACATTATTAGCATGCATGCTATCTACATACAACAACCATTCGACTTCCATCTATTATCAACCCTCAATACAAAAAACATCAAAACCAACATCAAAGAAATATAAACATCCATGACCAAATGTCATCTTCATCCATTTACAAAAATTTTGCCATGAGCTGACTTCTATACTTGATGACCACTCCAAATATACAAGGATTTTCAATGAAAGAGCATTAAACATACCTTAATCTATACATTCACCATAGCCGAATGCCTTAGCTTCATTTCCATTTTCTTTTCTTTATGGTTTTCGGAAAAAATGCAAGAAAGGATGGGTGTAACTTTGTTTTTATCACCATATTCTATTATATTTCATTTTAATAAGCCAATTACTAAATTAATTTTTGTAATTTAATATCAAAACCTTTTTAATGGTGGTCCATTACCGTCCACTTACCTATATAGTGGCCAAATATCATTTAATAATTATATTTATTATTTCTTTCTCAACATTTGGCAAGCACAAGGCAAGGATGTATGGCTTCCCCTTTTTTTATTTTAAAAATTAAACCATTAACTATTATAATATAATATATAATGCATATATGGCTATTCAACCATCATCATGGCCGGCCACTTACATAAAAATGGGGAATTTGACATGCAAATCCCTATATTTTAAGCCATGCAATATTTGACCACTACACTTCAACCTACCACAATTTCAATATTTTTCACATAAGTCCTTTTTAACTAAATTTACATAAAAATAATCAAATTAATGCATGAAACTTTCACACATGCATTTACTCACATTATAAACACGGAATATATCTTTTAATTTCTTATAGGACTCGGTTTTGTGGTCCCGAAACCACTTTCTGACTAGGGTCAGTTTAGGGCTGTCACAGTATTTGTTCCCACAGCTAATGCATCAACTCTTGCTCTATTTCCAACTCGCAGGTCCACATCTCCTCTAGCCAAAGTCTTACTCCTTTGTAGTCCTTGTACAGAAGTACAAATATGAGAACCATAACCAGAATCTAATACCCAAGAAGTAGTAGTTGATAAATTAATATCAATAACATAAATACCTGAAGCAGACGTTTCACTTGCTTTGGCCTTCTTGATTTTCTCAAGATAGACAGGGCAGTTTCGCTTCCAATGTCCAGTCACACCACAATGAAAACAGTTTCCTTCCTTAGACACCCCACCTTTAGGTTTTAGTGCAGCCTTTCCTTTTTCAAGATTGGGCTTACCTTTGCCCTTAGGCTTTGTCGGGACTTTGGCCTTTCCCTTGCCCTTATTGTTACAGACCATCAGTATGGGCTTGGGTCCAACCTTTTTCATGTTGCCTTCAGCAGTTCGTAACATGCTAAGCAATTGTGGCAAAGTCTTGTCAATTTCATTCATATTGAAATTGAGAACAAACTGGCTGTAGCTATCCGGCAACGATTGCAGAATAACATCAGTGGCCAACTCTTGGCCCAATGGAAACCCAAGCTTAGACAGGCTTTCATTATAACCAATCATCTTAAGGACATGAGGTCCTACTGGGCTTCCTTCAGCTAGCTTACATTGGAATAGGGCCTTAGAGATATCGAACCTCTCTTGCCTTGCTTGCCGTTGATATAGTTCTTTCAAGTGCTCGATCATATCATAAGCAACCATATCCTCATGTTGCTTTTGAAGCTCAGGATTCATAGTGGCAAGCATAAGACATCCAACGTCTACCATATCATCGAGATGCTTCTTGTAAGCATCTTTATCAGCCCTCGAGGCATTAGCAGGTGGTTCATCAGGAAGTGATTTTTCAATGACATATAATTTCCGTTCTTGTTTGAGGACAATCCTCAAGTTATGGAACCAGTGAAGAAAGTTCAAACCATTCAATTTGTCCTTCTCAAGGATCGATCGCAATGAGAGTGTATTAGTGTTTGCAGCCATAATATATCTATAATAATAAAATATGCGTGTGAATAAATTTACCAAGTTTATATCAATCATTAAAAGGACTTTATTATATGATGTTTCCCACTATTCTATTTCAAAATTAATAACCCTCATATATTAATTTCGGAAAGACTTTCTTGAAAGTATTTCTAGTGGGTCAAGGATCCATATTTCACCTCCTCTTAAGTCAGCTTTGGCTTTACTCTCAAGATTATGGTTATTTAGGTAAGCAACACTTGCTAATTACATCATATGTAACTCCTACAATTTGGTGAACAACTCTTGTTCTAATCATCTTATGATTTATCCAAATTACTTGCCTCTAGGTTTCTAATCCTATTAGAGTAACCTAGTTAAGTCATTAACCAATTTTTAACCAGCGAATATCACTTGTTTATTCTTCGCGTTTAACCAAGATAAATACTAGTACTTCGCTTTGGCAAAACCTACATAGTATTGATCGAGGCCTTAACGAGGGCATAAATTGGAAGGCCATGTTGACTTAATATTTTAATAGAGGGATTTTATTAGAGTGTTACATCTCACCAATTGTGGTCTACTTTAGTTCGTTTAATCTTTTAATTTATCTCATCAATTAATAGGGTTTATTATTACCAAATTTGCATGCTTTAGACATCCATAGCATCTCATACATGAGTAAGTAAAGCAATAAATAAATGCAATAGTTATAGCCCATAAACTATGGTGGTTCAACCCAAGCCAATAGGAGAACCAAAAGGGAACCTAAAGGTGTAAGTCGTTTCACAAGCTGTCGATCCACATTAGTCTGCCCATCTTCCTTCTCGT
Organism: Gossypium hirsutum; assembly: GCF_007990345.1. Taxonomy (NCBI): domain Eukaryota; kingdom Viridiplantae; phylum Streptophyta; class Magnoliopsida; order Malvales; family Malvaceae; genus Gossypium; species Gossypium hirsutum. Next base: position 69,296,812 of record NC_053431.1, read on the forward strand.
CTAGTCCACAGTAACTTTTACAAATTACAAAATTTAGAAACTCGTTTTACATACGAGGGAGTAAGACGAGAAGAGAAATACAAAAGAATAGTAGTAAGGCACGACACGCAGGCCGTATTTATAAAATTACAACCTTTTATCAAATAGGTCATCATCATTCAACGTTTTTTGTCAAGTGAAATATTAAAATATCCTTTCAACCTTTTTATGGCCCATTAAGTTTTATTTATTACAAAACATACTGGAAGATGATGGGGAACTGAGGCGGTTGAAGGGAGCGGGCCGAAGGCCCACGACTGTAGCTGCCTGATCCCTATCCCCGGGGGTGTGGGGGTGGAGCCCCCGTGGTACGAACCGCATACCCTAGTCGAATGAAACCTCACAATTTGATAACTTTTATCAACAGAATCGTGTTTTTAGGATTTTAATCCTTGAAGTTTCATATCAGAACAACCCTTTGTTTTACTGGCTAGTAAACTCTTACTAGAAATTGTAAAATCACCGCTACATCATAACAGATTTAATAAGGTTTACAGCAATAACATAAAACTGAATAGGCCATAACAGCATGATTAACATTTAATCACTTATCGAAAGGAACAGTTATCAGATTCTGCTTAAACGATTTAAACAGAAAAACATAATAAAATTAAAACATGCATCTCATACAGTTGCATCACCCAAGTATTTAAACCTCAGTCCGTATCACACAACCTGGCTCTGATACCACTGTTGGAACGCCGGTACCTCCAAGGCGCAGCGAAAAAATAAAATCATTAAAACATTCCGGCGATCCAAACCATGGATCCATGTGTAAGGAATGTATCGGGGTGATAAAAGGTTTCAAAATTACCGAAACTTCAATCTGAGTAGACAGCGACGCCTAGGCAACGGGAATCCTGAACCACTATCGAACCAAGCCGCAACCTTTCCGATGTCAGCCTCTACGTAGTCCACCCAGTTGACAATGAACGGTAGAAAAATCTCAGAAACTATTTTAGTGATTATTATGCTTGACGGCTGCTAGACCCTTTAGCATAGTTTCGAGCTTATTTATATATTATCTCTTTAGGGTTTTTTCCCTTGCCATATATAACACCCTTTTAATTGGTATATCTTTTTAATGAATATTAATTCATTAAAATTAATCTGAACATAATAGTCATCATTAAAATAAATATAATAATATTTAACCGAAAATTATAATTACATTAATTATAATAAAGATTTCGGTAAACTATATTTATTTAAACTTATATACGAACCAAATTCATATACTAATGAAATTATGTTTTGATTATGTGTACAACATCCTTGTATGTATAGTATGTTCAACAATTTGATTGCCCAATTAAATTAATTCTATAATTAATTTAATTCATCTGACAATCAGAATACAATACCAACTATGTTTTACTCTGTTTATTTCAACCATAGGGTGTGACCCTATAGGTTCTTGTAACGTTAGTAGTAATATTAGAACGATTCTAATGTTACAAACAATGAGTGGCATCTAGCAATGCATCATTGCTACCTAAGTTACGAGAAGTCATGATTCGACATAACCTTTTGTAATTAACCTTTCATGCATTAATCCTTAAGTCCTATATCTTTGGAATGGACACAAGTCATGGAATAGTCACCCTAGCATAGTCCATCCCATGTTTCTTGATACCTTAAGTGAACTATGATACAAAAATAAGTATGACATCTCATATCAACTTATTTGAGCATGGCCATTCATTTCTAGTCTCACTCAATCAAGTGGCCTAAGATATTACTCCCATTATGTAGAAGGGACTTATCCTACATTGATCAATCATATCCGTCTACATGGATTGTGGTATATCCAATATTAGTCTTTATAGAACAACCAGTTACGATGTTCGTTTGACTATATCAAAACATACAACTCACGATGTTGGGATAATGATGACCTCAAGTATGAGGATCATATACATATTAATCACTATGAGTAATGTTATGACAATTACATAATAATCCAAGAAACATACTCATAGTAGGTCAGTCCAATATGTTGTTCTCTAACACACATATTAATGCATTGATTTTGACACTCCATATCAATGACAAGTCTTTATCATCAATCAACTACATGTTAGTCTTAATGCATTATTATTGTCCTAGCCAACAATAATACTTGACTAAGGATCTTTTAAGAATAATCATATTATTCTCAAGATATTATTATAAAACAATTTATTTATGTACACAGAAAAGAAACTGAAATAATAATGGCAACGCCTTATATCAATAAACATGATAAATCAAGTATGTTATTACAACCATCTAGTGATTGGTCTTTGGGCATACTGTTACAAGTATATGAAGCCGCCACATGAACTGGACGAGAGGGTGGTGGTGGCTGAGTCGGTGGGTCCTCGTGCTGTGGAGGGACATCATCAGAAATGTCCTCGTAGGCTTCCTCCTCGGTAGATTGGGCGAGACGATATTGGAGAGGGTAGGTTCCTCAGCACCTCTCGATCATCTTCATGCTAAGGATACTCGAGACGCCTTGCGGAGACATTTGGCCAATGAGGGTTAGGGATGATTCTTGGGCCGCGATGCTGAGGAGCCCGAAGTGTCGAGCCAACCGAGTAACATAGGGGCTAATGGAGATGACCCCCTTCCTATGCCACTCCGTCTGGTGTTGAATTGCGAGGGAAATGAAATAGACAAGGTCGATGACGTGTCCGTACAACATACACCATAAGAAGTAGGCGTCGTGAGTGTTGACGACGCCAGTGCTCTCTCGCCTCCCTGTAATCGTGTGAGCCAAAACGGCGTGTAGGTACCTCAGGGATGGTGGGAGAACTGATGCCTTGGAGCGGCTAGGATTGTAAGAGGCTGCACCAGGGGCCAAAGTGTGCCAGCACTTCGAGGGAGAGAAATCTATGTGGATAGTGAGAGCATGTAGTTCATTCTCCTCCTTGAACTCCTCCGTATATAAGCCCAATGCCGTACTGAACTCTGGGACGCTAAGCTGGCGGATTAATCCACCTAGGCGAAACTGGACCGTGTTGGGATCATCGTAATTCATCATTATGGTCTGAAGATGGAATGTTGAGCGTAATTCTATCGTGAGCTCGAGGTATGTTGGTTCGATGATCCCAAAGAACAGCTCTTAAGGGTCGGTGGTTAGGAGGGCCCGAATCGCATCAGCTAACTGAACTTGTTCTACGGTAGCCCATTTGATACAGCGGCTCACAATTAAAGGTCAGGCCTAAATTATTTGGAAAAGCTCTTCTTGGGGCCCTTGGGGGAACTATAGGAGAGGGTGACGAATTTCCGTGGTTGGACCCGCAGAAGATGATGCTCCCTTCCTCTTCTTCGAAGTAGGTACGACGGTTTTCTTTCCTTATATAGACGACATGGTACCTGCGATCAAAAACCATTAATTCATTTTGAGGAATGATCAAAGTAGATAACAATCATAATTTCAGCAACTACTAAGAAGAACTAGTTAATAATCAATTGTATGGCATAAAAAATGGCAACGAATTTCATGGAATGCAATATGTGTGATGGATGAAAAATGTTAACACTAAAGGCATGAGTATATATATTGTTCTAATCATGAATATTTACTTCTAACTAATCAAATAAAGTAGAGAAATAATATAATGAGTAAGAATATTAACATGAGAAAGATAATAACTATTCTAGATATAACATTTCTATGATAAAAATGAGAAAGGAACATGAAAAATTACATATTGTTATGATAAATAGCCCTAGAAATTAGTAAGAATAAACAAGAAAAGAGTGAACAAACGCTAGAAAGAGGAGAATGGGCATCAAAAATGGAGTTGGAAGCGGCACACTGGCTTGGTAAGGAGGCCGTGTGGAATTGCAGCGGCTAGGGTTAGGGTTTTTGAGTGGGGAAGACAATGAATAGTGCAGGGTATTTATAGATTTTGGGGCACACGGCCAGGTAACACGCCTGTGTTCCCCAATTTCAGCCCGTGTGATTCGCAAATTTTGAATTTGGACGCGTTTGACATTTAGTACACGCCCGTGTTCCTTGGGTGTGTGGGTGCACACGGTCGTGTCGCACGACTATGTCTGACGTTTTTTGCTTCTCCCACGCCCGTGTATTTAGACCCATGCCCATGTTAATCTAACAGGTTCGAACACGGGCGTGTCGCACGCCCATGCTGTTTTAACAGGTTCACTCATGGTTCTTCCACACGGGCGTGTCTTACCCCCGTGTTGTTTTGGCAGGTTCGACCACGGCCATGTCGCACGGCCGTGGAATTTTATCATAGCCCGTGTTTGGGAAAAATTGTTGTCCTGTTTTCACACAGCCCTAAGCACGCCCGTGCTCTTGGCCGTGCCCTTGTGGAAAACTTGTATTCAAGTGCTCCATTAGTAAGTTAGATATTGAAGACTAAATTTTAAAGAAGTTAATACAGCTAGTGCTCGAGTTGCCTTCCGAGAAGCGCTTATTTATAGTCTAAGCTCGATTTACCTCTCCGTTGAATAATTATGGTGGTTTGAGGATTTTATACTCCTTAGTCCTGCTATTAATCTCATCAAAATAAGGTTTTAAATGAGTGTTGTTTACCTTAAAAGTTCCAAACTTGGGATGACTCACCTCGACCGTACCGAACGGGAAAATGCTAAGTACCGTAAGAGGGATTTCTTCATTCGGTGTGGTAGCGACAATGTAGGGATCTGTGGCATCTAGTAAGACTCTATCTCCAACCTTAAGTTGATTTGGAAAGGTATTGAGTTCGTTCTGTTGTAGATTCAGTTTGTCGGGTGTTCTTGATTTATGCACCATTCATCTAGCTCCTTGATTTGTAGCCTTCGATCTTCATGAATAGGTCATCTACTATTGCTTGAGAATGGCTCATGTACTTCCTTCAGACTCATTTCCTACAAAAAAGGTGGCACCAGATTGTCAGTTTTAGTAGAATGGTTTAGACGATCACCTTCAATTTCCAATGTGTTGCCGGAATTGCGAGCTTGAAGGGTGATTGTTTCGTCTCCCACACAGAGTGTGAGTTCACCTGTGCCAACATCAATAATTGTTTTAGCAGTTGCTAAAAATGGCCTTCTTAGAATTAACCGAGTGTTGCTATCCTCCTCTATGTCTAGAACAATGAAGTCAATGGGAAATATAAATTTATCGATTTTAACTAGCACATCTTCAATAATACCCCTAGAAAATCTTATAGTTTTATCTGCTAATTGAATACTCATCCTGGTCTGTTTGGGTTTCCTAAGACCTAATTGTTTGAACATTTTGTAAGGCATGAGGTTAATACTACCCCCAAATCAGCTAATGCATTATTAACATCTAAACTACCAATTAAGCAAGGAATTGTAAAACTCCCTAGATCTTTAAGTTTTTTGGGTAGTTTATTCGGGAGAATAGCTGAGCAAACTGTGTTTAGCTCCACATGAGATGCCTCGTTCATCTTCCACTTATTTGCTAAAAGCTCCTTTAAAAGTTTCATTGCATTTGGCATCTGTGATAGAGCTTCAATAAACAGTAAGTTAATATGTAATTTTTTTAAGAGTTTAAGGAATTTACCAAATTGTTCATCTGATCGGTCTTTCCATGTCGCGTTGGGGTATGGCACACAAGGTTTATATTCGATATTCACTGATTTGTTTTTATTGTGATCTACCTCACCTTGACCTTTGCTTACCACAGTTTCTTGCCTCGGTTCTGGTTCAGGCTCAACAAATCCTTCTTCATCTTGAACATTAATCGCGTTGAGTTGTTCCCTTGGGTTAGGTTAGTATTACTTGGCAAGATCCCTTGTGGTCGTTTGGAGATTAGTTTTGGAAAGCTAGCCTATCTGAGTTTCGAGCCCTTGGATTGACGCTTGTTGATTTTTAAGTATTGTCTCGGTGTTCTGGAAACGGGTTTCTGACTCTGAGATAAACTTTGTGAGCATCTCATCAAGATTCGGTTTCTTTTCCTGTTGGTGGGGTGGTTGTTGGTAGCCTGCAGGTAGTCTCTGGTTTCTTTGGCCTCCCCATGAGAAATTTGGGTGGTTCCTCCAACCTGCATTATAAGTGTTACTATATGGATTGTTTTGAGGTCAAGGATTATTACCCATGTAATTTAATTGCTCGTTATCAATGTTGTGGTCATAAGGTTGGTATTCTGAATGTCTTGTTCCACCTCCACTTGTTTCGCACAGCATTACTGGGTGAACCTGTGAAAAACTAAGAAAACCATCAATTTTCTTATTCAAGAGTTCTACCTGATTAGAGAGCATGGTGACCGAATCGACGTTATAAACACCGGCTGTTTTCGTTAGCTTTGTTCTCATGACTTTCCACTGATAGTTATTCAGTGACATCTCTTCTATAAACTCATAAGCATCTTCAGGTGTTTTATTATTGATGGTTCCCCCAGCAGCTGCGTCAACCATTTGCTGAGTCGAAGGATTTAGGCCATTATGGAATGTTTGAACCTGAAGCCAAAGCAGTAACCCATGGTGAGGGCACCTTCTCAAAAGGTCATTGTTTCTCTCCCATGCATCCTAGAGTGTTTCTAAATCCATCTGCACAAAAGAAGAGATATCATTACGAAATTTAGCCATTTTAGTCGGCGGAAAATATTTTAGTAAAATTTTTTGGTCATTTGTTCCCGAGTAGTAATTGACCCTCGTGGTAACGAGTTCAACCACTGTTTAGCTTTGTTCCTCAATGAGAAAGGGAATAACCGAAGACGAATGGCATCTTCAGAAACGCCATTAATTTTAAATTTATCGTATAGTTTCAAAAAGTTTGCTAAATGAGCATTGGGATCTTCATCCTACAAACCATCAAACTAAACAAACTGTTGTATCATTTGAATTGTGTTAGGTTTCAGTTCAAAACTATTGGCAGCTACAGCAGGTCTAACTATGCTTGATTCAGTTCCTGTTAAAAAAGGTTTAGCATAATCATACAAAGTGAGTGGAGCAGGATTTTGATTAGTCGCAATTGCAGGAGGTAACTGATTATCTTGGTTTTTAGCCATCTCTTCGGTTGGGGGTTGAGTATCGTCTTCTTACTCGTTCTCTGTGCATCTTAGGCTTCGCCTTATTTCTCTTTGGTTTCTGCGAACTGTACGATCGATTTCTTCGTCAAAAAGTAGTGGTCTTGACGGGTTTCTTCTAGTCATAAACTATCAAAACCTGTCAGAAGAAAGAAAAAGAAAAGTAGTAAATTAGAATAAAATTAAAAATAAAATTAGATTGCAAGAAAAATAAATGGCTAAAGTAACAAAATTGAGTGTTCCTAATATTTTAATTCCCGGCAGCAGCGCCAAAAACTTGATCGCATGATTTTGTGATAGGTTTTAAATATTTATAATTAATCGTTCTTGAAACTAACTATTATCGCTATGTAGGCAAGTGTACTTATCGAACTTTAGTATAGTTTTAGCAAGACCGGATTGTCAAACCCAAAGGAACTAAAAGTACTAGTAATGACTCTTTTTATTATCTAGCCTAAGAATAAAGAGGTTTTTGTTTTAACTAACTAATTATTTAAACTAAGATTTCACAGAAAATGGAATTGGGGAATTTCTTTTGGGAAAATCGATTAAATTAAGACAATACCTAAGGAAAAATCCACCTAGACTGTACTTGTTATTCTAGCTTAGAATCTGACGATTTATTCATTTAACTTTTTCCGCAGATATCCCTAAGTTATGTTATTATCCCTATTCAAGACTAATAATGTCTAATACCTAGATTGAATAATTGAGACCTTTCTCTAATTAACACCCTAGGGTTGCATTAACTCGATCTATGGATCCCCTTATCAGGTTTCACCCAATCTGGCAAAATCTTGTCACCCTATATCTAGGCGCGCAATCAAATCCACTTAATTATGACAAATGTACTCTTAGACAGGGTCTATTCCTCCTCTGAATAAGATCTTATCTTGAATTAGTATCCTGGGATATCAAAACAAGAATTAAGAACACATAATTAAGAACAAGTTAAATATTTATCATACAATTCAGAAAATAATAACAATATTCGTCTTAGGTTTCATTCCCCTTAGGTATTTAGGGGTTTTAGTTCATAACTAAATAAGAAAACATCTCAGAATAATAAAGAATACAAAACATGAAGAAAACCCAAAACTCCTGAAGGGGAAATTGAGGAGAGATCTTCAGTCTTGATGGTGAATCCGACTTCTGAGATGGAACAATCTACTTTCTTGGAGTAATTCCATACTCTCTATTCTGTGTCTCCCTTTTCTTCCTCCTTTAGGGTGTATTTATAGGCTTTGGAATGCCTAAGAGCCCTCAAAATTATCCTTTTCCGAATTGGACTCAACTTGGGCTCTGCAGGGCCATGCCCGTGTAACACGCCCGTGTGCGATTACTTCAGGCCGTGCTCGAGCCTGCCAAATTGACATGGCCATGTACACTCTCCTAAGTATAAAACATCAAATTAAAGCATTAGGAGCATCGAATTCACCAATTCTAATAGGAAATCATCCATAAAATGCATTAAACATGGGGTAAAAATATGTATAAATTATGGTTTATCACTAACACAGACTACCACACCACGCTTCCACTGCACACTCTAATTCTAACGTAGGTAAATAGCACACTATGGGTAAGTACGTACCATTATTTGCCTCTGAAGCGTCTCCATCCTCTTAACGACGTGCTGCATAGAACAAAGTTGGCTGCCTCGCCTCAGCATGATCAGCACCTCTGCCTGGTGCTCCACGACCCAAACCGTTTCCACCCCTGGCCTGATCACAGCCTCTTAACGGTAGCTGACCACCCCTCGGTGGCTATACACCACCTCAGTCCACGACTGGCACCTGAGCTGACATTCTAGGGCAATTCTTGATCCTATGCTCTATAGATCCACAAGCTAGACAAGCTCCTGTCCTTTTCCAACACTCGCCTACATGACCTTTCCCACAATCAGCACAAAATGGCACCCCTGGATTAACAGCAGGGTGCCCTGGCCCATTAACTCTGGCCCTAGCCCTAGGTCTCTGTCCTACACCATGAGTCTCAGCCTCCCTCTTATTCCTACCTCTTTCTTTCTCCCGATTTAAACGCTTAGTGCACTTTACCTCCTCCGCTATCTTTGCCTTCTCTACCAACTCTGAGAAAACTCGCTCCCTTTGTGGAGCTATAAGTACCCTGAGGCTATCTCTAAGTCTATCCTCAAACCTCACGCAACGCTCATACTCCGTTGCCACCATTACTCTCGCATACCTACTAAGGCATAAAAACTCTGCCTCATACTCCGCCACCAATTTGTTCCCTTGGGTCAAATTCAGGAGCTCCTTCCTTCTATCATCCACATAGCTTGCACCCACATACTTCCCTTGGAATGCAGCTTTGAAAAACTCCCAAGTGACCCACTCCGGTTTGGTTCCCTTTTTCACTGTCAGCCGCTACTGGTAGGCTTCTTCCCTAAGCAGTGACACTGCTCCTTTTAACTTTTGCTCAGGTGAGTAGTCTAGGTCCTCCATTATCCTTTCAGTGGCCTCCAACCAATATTTTGCCACATTAGGATGCATACCAGCCACGCCCTTAAAGATCTCAGCCCCGTTCGAACGAAGTCGCTCCGGAATGGACCCCCGATTTCTGCTGCCATTATTAGGCCCAACGACCCTTTCCAAAATTCTCAGCATTGCCTGCGACAATGCATCTTCTCCCACGGCCCGATCATACGGTCCATTCCCAGCCATAGGTGAGGCCGGAGCCTCTTCTACTCCAACATTGGGCACATGGCCTGATGCTGACGATTCAGCCGTAAAACTTTTGCAGCCTCGGCCATGGCTCCTTGCCCATCTTCTAGCATTCATCGTCGATTCACGTATTATCTGGATTAGAAATTTTATGAAGTTTTAGTTAGTTTCAATAATTAACCCTATGTTTTATGGAAGTAATTAAAGAGAAGATTATTTTCGAAAATCCTCTACAGTTTCAAGTTCTTGCGGGCTTTGGTTCCATTCTAACAAAATCATCTAGAGTAGCCCTCTAACTATTTACTTTATAATAATTTAAACAAATTTAAGAGTAAAAGTATTTACTTGGTTCGACGTTGGAGACTCGGTGTGCCGCTCAGTAAGACTTCCTTTTTCCAAACCATTGTGATCCAATCAAAAATATTTTTTTTAAAACACAAAAAGAAACCAAGTAATAATGCCCAATTCATTGCCCGAGTTTTGCAACCTGGGCTTTGATACCGCTAATGTAACAACCCAAACCAGGCCCAGACGCTATGGCCGAATCTGATGTGTTACATTGAAGTATTTTAGCAAAAACCCTTCTTAAACAAAAGAAACCTTAATTAACTTAACTTAAAAAAATAAACACACCTTTAAGTTGCGAAAATGTAGAAAACATACTATAATTTAGGAATCCCAAGTTCAACTTCTCGTAATTTTAATAAAAATTATAATAATTCAAGAAATAATAGCATAATGAAAACCTTATTACAATCTAGTCTGAAACATACTTAATAAAATAAAACTTATAAGCTTAAGAAAAAGAAGTCCAAATTTGTCTTGCTAGCTGACACCCAGAGTCCCTCAAAACATCAAACTGTCTAATGAGTATCACCTGAAAATAAAATGAAAGAGGGGGTGAGTTTTCGCAAACTCAGTCTGTACAACCCTCGATGAAAAACAAGCATTCAAAGACAAATCATCAAACATGCAATGCAATCCCATCCAAATTATCCATCCGCTACACACCAGCTTCGTCCCCCATCACACCATGTGAGGATATAAATATCGACCCACCCAGCCCACACACCAATGGTAGCCCAGTTGCGGAACTACCTTCATTTACATATTGGGCTTTAAAAGTCGTCGGTGGATCCATGATTGTCAAGCAACCATGCGAATCCTCATATACTTCCTCCGTTCAATAATTCCCACCCCATACGCAACCTAAGCAGAACGTCATATGTATGCATGTCACATCCATAAAACTTACATTCAACACCTAAGGGTATTCTGGTCATTCTCGCCCTTTGAGGCATTTCGGTAATTTTCCCTTAATTATGGTTTCCACTTACCTTGGCCCATGAACATTTCCCACGAGCTAAGATGAGTGAATACTATGCACCAAGTAAGATTCCAGAGAAGAGGAGGTGGGTCATTAACATTGCTTAAGTACCAAGCTCTCCCTAGATCCAATCCTAGACATGCATATACCCGTTGCCACACCTTAACCCTATGACTTGTCCACGGTCTCAATTAATTAATTAAGTTTTATGTAGTCATCATATACTAGGCCCAATACCCCTACATACATGCATATGCCCACCAAGCCCAATCTTATTCAAATGGCCCATCTGGCCCAGTTCATATTCTAATGGCCAACTAAGCCCAATTCACATTCATATGGCCCATTAGGCCCAAATGATATTATATTCATGCTCACAAACAAATTTCCTAACACATAGCATCACTTATCAATCCTTTACTATTATAGGCCCAACAGCCCATCAGGCCCATTTAGCCCATTCTGGCCCATTTGGCTAATTCTCAACCCAAGTCCAAGGAATCACCCGTGGGCCTCAAGCAACCTATCGATTTCCTCTTCATGGGTGCTCGCGCACTTGTTTGACTACCGTAACCTAACTTTTGGCTTTTCGACATTTCGGCTTTTCGTCTTTTCGGCATTTCAGCTTTTGCCGATTCATTGTGTGTGTACAGTGTATGTACACACCTGGTAGGCAAGCATGTTGTGATTTCCTTAGCCCAAACCTACAATCGATATCACTCAAAGATTAATCTCACATACTTATTGAATACTTTACCAAAAGCCGAAATCTCACCTTAACCTTACCTTGCGCAATAAGTATAGCAGCCCCTTCACTAACCACGATCAACTCCTAGATCTACACCAATCGTAACTATTAAAACTAGAATAATAGGTGACTTGTATCCAACACAAGTCCCCTTACCTTACTATGGCTATTCGGCCAACCTTAGCCAATGGATAAGGAATACTTACCAAAACCGCAACACCTAAGAGGCAATTCGACAATGAGCTAAGATCCGAGATCTGATACTAATTCCCTACCATAGTTGATTAGAAAGAGTGAGGGACAATATTCAATACTTAGCAAAGAAATCGATTGGGAGAACAACACTTACACTAGATTTGACCGAAGTAGAAGGAGTAGTGATTGCACCGGCCAAAGAGGTTCAGCCCTTTACGATTTGTATGGAAAAAGAGGGTTATTCGACTCCAAGGAAAAAGAAAGAAAATTCAGCAATGAGGTAGAGGAAGAATAGAATTCGGCACAAGGAAGGAGAAAAAGAAAAGAAAGGTAAAGGGTTTTCGGCTTTTAGAGAAAAGAGTTTCTAGTAACATGGTGAAGAGAATTCGGTCATTAGCTTCATACCCTAGCATTCAACACCTATTTATAAGCCTTATAGCTGAATTTTCCCATGCTTAATTCCCCGTTCGGCTCCATCACTTCTCCCTTCTCGTCTTCTCATTTTTCTCCCTGATAACCCGTTGATCCTTTCCTTAATTTTCTCTCTTGAACACTTCCCTTGGAGTCCACTTTCACGCCACTTCCATCCTTTTAGAAGGTCAAAAATAAACTTCTAAAAACACTAAGCTAGGATTCTAACCTTGGACCTCCTTGCTAGCTATTAACGCCACCTCCCTACACTCTAAGCGGTGTCACTTAGCCACTCCTCTACTAGGCTCTTTGCTGCTAATTTACCCCATATTTATTTAAAAGCCCAACTACTTGCCAACCCTGATTCTTTTAATAATTAACTTATAATTTCTTCTACCCCTTAATTCAAACTCAAACCTTGACCAAGACCTACCTTTGCGTAATTAACACTTAACCGGAATTATTAAACACAAAAAGAAAAATTCAAGATTTTGAGATTTTTGGGGCGTTACAGTTGAACCTACTAAATTTGTAGAAAAGTGTCTAACCCATTAGGCAAGCATGTATTAGTTGACCAAGTATGTAGAAATTGTCCCTTGACAATTAAGGGTTATAATTTTCCGACCAACCTCATGTTATTGTCGTTTTATGAATTCGACGTAATCCTTGGAATGGATTGGTTAACTTCTCATAGTGTTGTAGTGGACTGTGGAAGGAAATCTATTGAGTTGAAATGTGAAGACAGGAATGTTGTTCAGGTTGAACTAGATGAATCAAATGACTCACCTATAGTAATACCATCAATGACTGTGAAAAGATATTTGAGAAAAGGGTATGAGTCCTACATTGCATTTACGTTGAATACGCAAGCGTCTGAAATGAAAATTGAGACTGTACCGGTGCTATTTGAGTATCTGGATGTGTTTTCGGAAGAGTTTCCCCGATTGCCTCCAACTAGAGAAATTGAGTTTGGTATCAAGTTGGTCCCTAGTATTGACCTATCTCAATCGCTCCGTATATGATGGCTCTGACAAAATTAAAAGAGTTGAAAGTACAGTTGAAAGAACTAACTAATAAGGGTTTTGCGAGACCGAGTTTTTCCCTATGGGGTGCTCCGGTACTTTTTGTGAAGAAGAAAAATGGATCGATAAGGTTATGTATAGACTATAGATAGCTTAACAAGGTGACTGTGAAGAATAAGTATCCCTTGCCACGGATCGATGATTTATTTGATCAGTTGAAGGGAGCCACCATGTTTTCTAAGATCGACTTAAGGTCTGGCTACTATCAGCTAAGGATTAAGGAATAAGATGTACTGAAAATCACAATTAGGATGAGGTATGGGCACTACGAGTTTCTTGTTATGCCCTTCGGTTTAACAAATACCCTGCGGTGTTTATGGATTTGATGAACCGCATTTTTCAGCCGTATTTGGATAAGTTCGTGGTGGTCTTGATCGACGACATACTAATTTACTCACGTGATGAGAGTGAACACGCGGAACATCTGAGAACAGTTTTAAAAACCTTGAGAGATAAGCAGTTATATGCCAAGTTCAATAAGAGAATTTTGGCTTAAAGAGGTCAGATTCCAAGGACACATTGTGTCAAGTGATGGGATCAGAGTTGACCCACGTAAGATTTCGGCTATCGTTGAGTGGAGATCGCCGAAGAATGTGACAGAGGTTCAAAGCTTTCTAGGTTTGGCGGGATATTATAGAAGATTTGTAAATGGATTCTCTATGATAGCCACTCCAATGACAAGGTTGTTACAAAAGGAATTCAAGTTCAAATGGTCAGTGAAGTGCCAACAGAGTTTCGAAAAACTAAAGGCATTGTTGACCGAAGCCCCAGTTTTAGTGCAACTGGAATCGGGAAAAGAGTTTGTGGTGTATAGTGATGCATCCTTGAATGGATTAGGGTGCGTGCTCATGCAAGAAGGCAAGGTAATAGCCAATTCCTCGAGACAGCTAAAGCCACACTAGAAGAATTATCCGACCCACGATTTAGAGCTAGTAGCCATCATATTCGCATTAAAAATTTGGAGACACCATTTGTATGGCGAGAGATGTCGAGTGTTCACCGACCATAAAAGTCTCAAGTATTTAATGATTCAGAAGAAATTGAATCTACGGAAACGAAGGTGGCTAGAGTTGATAAAGGATTACGAGTTAGTGATTGACTACCACCCGGGGAAAGTGAATGTAGTCATCGATGCTCTGAGTAGAAATCATTGTTCGCCTTGAAGGCTATGAATGCTCAATTGACCGTGACTAATGATGGTTTGATTCTAGCCTAGATGAGAGCTAGACCTACATTCCTTCAAGAGATTTGTGAGGCTCAAAAAGGTGATATGGACGTATAAGCTAAAATGGCTCAGTCTAAGACGAGAAATGAATTAGAGTTTAGTATTGGTACCGACGGTTGTATGATATACCGAGACAAATTTTGTGTACCCAAGGATAATGAGCTTATTCAGAGAATTTTGCAAGAGGCACATAGTGGTTGTTTGTCTATCCATCCGGGTAGTGTAAAAACGTATAACGACTTGAAGAAAATGTACTGGTGGTCGGGGATGAAAAGAGACATTTCTGAGTTTGTTTCTAAGTGTCTAGTTTGCCAACAAGTGAAGGTCGAACACCAAGTACCCTCAGGTTTACTTCAACCTGTGATGGTTCCCGAGTGGAAGTGGGACTGAGTAACCATAGACTTTGTGTCAGGGTTGCCTTTGACACCAAGAAAAAAGGATTTAGTTTGGGTAGTTGTTGATAGACTTACTAAGTCGGCACATTTTATACCAGTGTGTGCTAGCTATTCCCTTGAGAAATTGGTCGACCTATATGTTCCTGAGATCGTGAGACTTCATGGAGTGCCCTTGTCAATTATTTTGGATTGAGATTTGAGGTTTACCTCGCGGTTTTGAAAAAATTTGCAAGAGGCGTTGGGAACGAAACTAAATTTTAGCACAGTTTTCCACCTGCAAACCGACAGATAGTCGGAGAGAGTAATTCAGATCTTGGAAGATATGTTGCAGTGTTGTGTTCTCAAGTTCCAAGGTAGTTGGGAAAAGTATTTACCGCTAGTTGAATTCACCTACAACAACAGTTATCAGTCAAGTCTGAAAATGCCGTCTTATGAGGCTTTGTATGGGTGTAAATGTCGAACACCCTTGTATTGGACCGAGCTGAGAAAGAATCAGATACACGAGGTTGACTTAGTCAAAGAGACCAAAGAGAAAGTTAAGGTGATTCGCGACTGTTTGAAGGCCGCTTTGGATAGACAGAAATCCTACGCGGATTTGAAACGGAAAGAGATCGAGTTCCAAGTTGGGGATAAAGTGTTCTTGAAAGTATCATTGTGGAAGAAGGCTCTCCGATTTGGAAGGAAAGGCAAATTAAGTCCACAATTTATTAGACCTTATGAGGTGATTGAAAAAATTGGACCGGTTGCATAGCGATTAACATTGCCATCAGAGTTAGAAAAGATACACAATGTATTCCATGTGTCTATGTTGCATCACTACCATTCGGATCCTTTGCATGTGATCTCGCCTACAGAGGTTGAAATTAGCTCGAACATGAGTTATGGCGAAGAGCCAGTTAAGATTTTGGCTCAAGAAGTAAAACAATTGAGGAATAAGAGTATTGCACTTGTTAAAGTATTATGGTATAGACATGGAGTCGAAGAAGCCACATGGAACCTGAGGAGACCATGAGAGACCAATACCCGAATCTATTCACCGGTAAGATTTTCGGAGACGAAAATCCCTAAGGGGGACAATTGTAACAGCCCGATTTTGGGCCCTATCAGAACAGTGGTTTCGGGACCACTGATCTGAGGGTGGAGAAATTATTTTTAATATTACTTTATGTGTTGTGGCATGATTATATGAGAGTATGAAAATTTTGGTGAGTTAATTTTAGCGATTTCATGCTTAATTGTGAAAAAGGACTAAATCGCATAAAGTTCAAAAATCTTAATTTGATAGCTAAGGGTATTTAATTCCCATGTATCATAAATTGGGGGTCTTTAAAGGGCAAATAGACCCTAGAATAGTGCTTGGCCGGCCATGAGACAAAAAAATTTAGATAGTCAAATGTTAGGTAAAAATTTGGTGGCTTATTTGACTAAAAAGAAATAAAATAAACAAGAGATGATATCACCCCTTTCTCATCTCCTTCACTAAAATTTTTAGCAAGAGTAAGGTTTTGAAGCTTAAAACTTTCAGCCATTCATCTCCCTCTCAAGTAAGTGATTTAGATGATTATTTTTGATAATTTTGGTACTTTTGGAACCCTTATGGCATGAGCTAGCTAATGGGGGGACAATTTTACAAAATGGTTGAGAGTCTAGGGTTTTACCGTGAGATTATTCATGTTGTTTTCTGAAATTTTATAGAAGGAAATGAATCATGGTTGTGAAATAAACAACTTTTGTGAAGTAATTTTCATGGAAACCCTAACTAAGGACTATTTTGCATAAGTTGCAAAAATAGGTGATAAATGTGTGAAATAATGGAAATTTTAGGTTGCTATAAGAGTAAAAAGGGTTCGGCTAGGCTTAAGGCATGAATAAATTTGATAAAAATCAATTTTCAAGCCTAGGGGTAAAATAGTCATTTTATGAAAGTGTAAGGGAAAAATGGTCATTTTGCCAAAAAGGTGAACTTTTTATTGTATAAATTTTTCTAGTGTCTAAATGGATGGATTTTTATTATTTTAGATCAAGAAATACAAAATTCGAGCCTAGACTGGGGAAAAGCAAAATAAGTGGACTGAGTCGAACTAGTCGTCTACATTTTGTATACCGTGGTAAGTTGTATGTAAATAATACAACTACATTTATATGTGTTTGATTTGATATAGCATAAATCGCTTGTTTGTGGAAATGATTATGTATGATGAATATTGAGATAGTGGAACTCCCATTTGAACCTTAGGAAATAAATCGAATATTCATGCAATGACATTCGGGTTATTTGTGTGCTAGTGTAAGACTTGTTTGGGACATGCATCGACCATACTATGAGAGCCAGTGTAAGACCATGTCTGGGACATGGCATCGGCATTGAGACGAGAGCTAGTGTAAGAAATCCCTGGGACATGCATCGACCTCGAGATGTAAGCCAGTGTAAGACATGTATGGGAGATGCATCGGCTACGAGATGTGTTCATGTAAGACCATGTCTGGGACATGGCATCGGCATGGATATGTGAAAGCTAGTGTAAGACCATGTCTAGGACATGGCGTCAGCCTCGATTTCATTAGTCAGTGTAAGACAATGTCTGGGACATGGCATCGGTATTATACCCTATGTTTGAGGACATGGTGTTGGCCTCGAATTTGTTAGTCAGTGTAAGACCATGTCTGGGACATGGCATCGGTATTATACCCTATGTTTGAGGCTTGATGAATATTCGATACCATTCCAAATGGTTCAATGGTGAGAGTTACAATTTAAGTTAAACAAGAAAAGTATAACCATGTTGTGAGTGGTACAGGTACCTATTTGAAATATATGATACATGAGCTCAATATATATGCTATGTGAATTGTATTGGTTAGTGATGAGTAAGTTGTGCTTATGCCTACTTTTGTACTATAAGCATGATGATGAATGGTAAACTTGTTGTTATATTCATTTGCATGCAACTTACTAAGCTTTATGGTTACTCCTTCTTTTTTCCATTTTCTTATAGTCGCCTAACTAGCTTGAGGATCAGCAGACGTCGGAGGCATCGATTACACTATCAGCTGAAGCACTCGGTATAATTAGATTTATCATTTTGAATATGGCATGTATAGGAACTTAGACTTTTGTGTCATTGTTAATTGGCCAAATGTGATGGCTTACCTTAGCATTTGAATCATTTTGTACAAGGACATGGTAAATGGCTAATATTGAAAGTTATTATGTGAATGCAAGCTAGTCTTTCATGAATGTGAAATTGTTCACATGGTTGAATATATGTAATGTATATAGGTCTTGCTATGGTTTTTTGGTTGAGAAATCATATTAAGTTAATCTTTGATATGTTGGTTGATGTTAGATTATGTTTCAAGGTGGCAAAGGCTTGGTAGATTGCCTTACATTGTCCACACGAGTAGACACACGTACGTGTGTCTAGGCTGTGTGTGACACACGGTCAGCCCCGTGGGCGTGTTGTTTGGCCGTGTGTCCCCTACACGTAAAATTTGCAAGTCAAAATGCATGGTAGTAAACACACGGGCAGAGACACGGGCGTGTGTCTTAACCGTGTGGAGGACACGGCCTCTGGCCACGGGAGTGTGCCATGGCCGTGTGCCCTAAATTAGATGTTGACGTCAGAAACTAAATGTCAAGGTTTTTAGACACAAGCGTGTCATGGCCATGTGAGAGACATGGGCTATAGACACAGGCATGTGTCAGGCCGTGTGAAAACCCCGGTAGGTTCGAATTTAGAATTTAATTCACGCGGGCATAGGACTCGGGCATGTCCCTAAATGCTTTGGCCGTGTGTGTTACACGGGCCATCACCATAGCCATGTTATAATTACCACACGGGCGTGTTACCCTTCCACGCGAGCGTGTGCCCTGTTTCAAAAGTCATTTTTATTAATTCGATTTAAGGACCCGAATTGGTTCCAAGTGGTTTCCAAGAGATGTTCTGGGCCTAGTAGGTCCATGATAAAAAGTGTTAGGCAAAGTTTGAAAAGGTTTTATGTTTTAACGGGCTCGTATAACCCGACTTGTACGTATATGTGTGATTTGTGAAAAGTAATACCTTGTACCCAGTGTCGGTGTCAAACCCGGGTTAGGGGTGTTATACTAATTACCATTTAAAGCAACTATATTCAAAAGCCAAAGCATTTTAACACATTTAACATATAGAATGCTACTTTTATCTTTTATGTGATTTAATCCTTTTCATCAAACTATTTAAACGGTAAAATTTCTTCACGAAATTTTCACACGGTAATTTTATCATGCTATAAACATTAATAAAATAATAAAATAAATATTTTGACTTCGAATTTATGGTCCCGAAACCACTGTTTCGATTTGACCTAAAAACGGGTTGTTACATGCAGTACGGGCGTGTCCTAGGGTCACACGGGTGTGTAAGTCCTGTAACTTGGAAAATTTTTGAAATGTCATGAAAATTTCTTAGAGGTTCCAATTAAGTCCCGACTCGATTCTAATGCTCGTATTGGGCCTCAAAGGTCCATTTAAGGGATGTTTCGAATGATTTCAAAATTTGAATAGTAACTTGCATGATTTATTTGTAAAATGTTTTGAAAGTTCCAGTAATACTCTGAAACCCTGTTCCGACGACGGATACGGGTTAGGGGTGTTACAATGTCAATGTATATATGTATATAATTTGATTATATAATAAATTTTCCATTTTCAAAACTATATTCTGATACCTTCTATCCCTCCTTATTTCAATTTCATTATACTCAATATCTCAATTGTACAACATACAGCAACCAAACCTCAATTCATATATATGATAGCATAATTCATTATAGACTGGATTCAATTACACAATTATAACAATAAAACATATTTCTAAATCTATTCAATTTAGTCCTTATCACAAACAACTAAGTCAAATCAATTCAATTCAACTTGTTCTATCTTTTCTAGCTTACTTTATGTTATTTGCTTACAACATAGTTCGTAAATACAGTATTTGAAAGGGTCTGGGTTGTAGAAATACAACCGTAAACTCTGAGCTATCCATTGACAGTTTTATCTTTTCCTTTCTTTTTAGAGGAAACTAGGTTAATATTAGCAATGAATTAACATAAACAAATCAATGCATCAATATACAAACAATTTCACACTCAATTGAAAATTTAAACAACTTTTACAATCTATTCAATTTAGTCCCTAAAACTGAGCCTATATCTTTCAATTTAAAACTCAAATATTCAACCCCATTACACCATAATCCAATTTGGACCTCCTAGTCCTCATTTATACCACAAATTTCAAAATTTGTGCATTTTAGTCCCTATTATACAAAACTATAAATTAACTTTACAATTTAGTCCTTTTTCACTTTTATGCTTAAATCTATCAATTTAACACCCAAAACTTTAAATTCTCAACTATGGTAATTTTTAAAACTTTAACAATCCTACAAATTAATACACGGACTGAATAAATTAGATTTTCAAGATCTCAAAAACATAAAAATTACGAGAAAATGATTAAATTGCACTAACCAATTAAAGTTTTAAAATTCAAAACCCCAAAGGTTGACATTCTTCTTTCTCCCTTCTAGTCTCTCAGTTTTGGCTTAATGGAGAAGAAAATAGTCCTCTCTTTCATTCCACCATCTTGTATAATTTATGTTATAATTATTTTATTATAATGTTTTATTTAATTTAATGAAAATTTATCAATTAATCATCACTAAACTATCCATTACCGTCCACTATCAATGACATATTGATTTAATTTCCATTTAAGTCCCTTGTCGATGTTTTAATTAGAGATTACTCTAGCAATTGTACTTTTACTAGTTTTACAATTTAGTCACTATACCTTAATTAATCATTAATTCAATAAATTTACTTATCCAAAATTCAATTCACCACTAAACTAACTCCATAAAAATTTTTATTAAATATTTATGGCCTCAGTTTACGGAAACGAGATCCCAAAACTGCATTTTCTAATACCAGTAACTTTAGGATGGAAACATTTATACTTTAATTAACTATCATGATGGCAAAAATACAGGACCAAACTTTAATTGAACTTTATACTAACCTCATAAGTATTAAATAATTAATATTTACGACTCAAATATCGAAAATGGGATTTCGAAACCACCGTTTTCGACACCACTGACTTTTAAATCGTTACTAATTATGTGATCAAACCCTAGAGAGTGACACCCCTAGGAAGTAATTTAGGATAAATAGATCGAGAGATAAGTTTACTGAGTATCTCAGAATTTATCCAGTGAAGAAAGTGAGGCCAAGAGGTAAGCATGTATTGGTCAATTAGTTAATTAGTTAGAGGTTGAGAGAAAATAACTAGTTAATTTATAACTAACTCGATAAAACCTGAGTTTTGAAGTTAATTAGGATCACTGAAGTGAGTTAATCTCATGCTTGTTTTATCGAATTATTTTTGGTTGGTAATTGGTTTATTTTTAATTTAATTAATTTTTAGGTTACTTAGATTAATTAATGTTTATTTGATTTTTTGTAATATAATTTTAAATCGAGACTATTTAGACTTAGTAGTGTAGAGAATTAATTTCAATTTAATTCAACCTCCCTTGGGTACTGTTGGGTATTGACATGATTAAGGAACAAGTAAAAAAATAGAAGAAGAAATTGAGAAATTAAACACACAAATTTAGCGTGGAAAAACCCCTCCAAAGAGGATAAAAAACCACAAGCAAAGATAATTTTACTATAATGGCAAAAGAAGGAAGAGTACAAAAGATGGAGATAAAAAACTAAACCCCGAAAACCCGAAAACAAAGAACCCTCAAAACGTAAACACAAAATTCTCTAAAAGTGTTATGAGTTCTAATATCTAATGGGTGTATTTTCTAAGGTTGTAAAAGAGCCTATTTATTCATAGGTCAAATAATAAGAAAATAATCTAGACTAATCAGAGTTTGATTGAAACAAATAAATAGAGTTTAACTAGAATATTATTTCTCAAATTTGACTGAAATAGAAGTCATACTTAATAGGTACGATTCTCAAAATACTTCTCGGAGTGTTACGTTGAACATTCTTCTATATTACAATTTGACTCGTATACTTGTGGGCACTACTGTTTAATTGATTAATTATTTTTTTGCAGTATTTCTAGTCCAGACGTTCGCTCATCTAGCGGCAATCAGTTTGTGTCACACCCCAAACCTGACCCAGAGGTTATGGCCGAATCCGGCGGGTCATATTGAAGTGTCAATAAGGAAACTTTAGTGAGTTAAGTTCTTTGCTTTTACCAAAAGATCGTGTCAAAACATTTTACCAGTTTAATTGCCTTTAATATGCTAAACTATTTAAGGTTTGCAGAAGCTTTTAAACCTTGAAGTTGAAACACATGTTTTTGAAAAAAATAGTTATTATTTTGGAAACACGACTTCTCAAAACTAGCTATTTTTAAGTGAATATTTATAAAAGCCCAATTAAAAATTATAACCCATAAATGGCCTTATTACAAAAACATAAACCCAAAACGAAACTTTAAGTATAAATTAAACTAAGTGTAAAATAATTGCAGTCGTGTGGCCACCTCCAAGTCCCTCGCAGCACCAAACCGCCTGTAGCTGGGGATTACCTGCATAGTCGAAGAGAAAGAGTGAGTTTACGAAAACTCAGTGTGCAATCCCCTATCAGTATATCAATATACAACATACAGTAACAGTCTGAGCCTGAGCCCTATTCAGAAATAGTTCAGAGTGGGCCTTAGCCCAATACAATAACAAAATAGTACAGTAATGCAACCCATCCCAATCCAGCCAACACACCACTTAGTACCACCAACACACCACGTGGGGACAAAGTCAACCCACCCAGCCAACACACCAATATCGCAGCACAGCTGCCAGTAATATTATCGCAGCAAAGCTGCCAGTATCAGTATATGTGGCAGAGCCATCAGTAACAATACACTTCCTCCTTAACAGAAACCCAACCCCATGTAGAATGTCATGTCATAAATCATACTTGTATGCAGAATGCCATGCTCAGAAAGAACAGTAATATCATAGCACAAATCAGTTATTGACCCTCGAGGGGTAAAATAGTCATTTTACCCTTTAAGGGTATTTTAGTCATTTTACCTGCTTTGGGGTCTAGGAACTTTTCTCGACCCAGCAGAAGGTCTACAGCCGCCTTGAGCGACTTGTAAAACCTTAACGATCCTAACAATCTAAAAGGGCCCAAGGCCCATTATGCGACCCAAGTAGGCCCACACGCTTGTGTGGCCCATCGATCCCCAATTCACCACGGCCATGCGAACTACACAGCCCAGTCCAGTAATTATTATATGGAATTTATTCATGTGGAGCCCCCAAGCCCATTAGGCCCTCATGGCCCATTTCAGCCCAAGTAGCCCAGAACGACCTAACCCCATGAGAATGCTCATGGCAGCCTTTACAGTTAAATACCCATGTGTCGTGAGCTTTGTTTACCACATGTGCGTTCGCACACCCATTTGGCCAAAAGGCCATTCTTTCAGCTTTTTGGCTTTTTGGCTTTTGTCGTTCTTCAGTCTATTCAGTGTGTGAATACACACCTGTTTGTGAATACTACTACGAGTCCACAAGGACCACATCCTACAAATAAACACGACATACAATTAGCTTTTAACCACTATGGTTAACACCCTATTCACACTCTTAGATCCCAACTGAACTATTACCTACCTCGACTAGACGAAGATGGTTTATCTGCCTTAAACTGCCAGTTAGGATAAATTTCTAGATCCTTCATGAACTCTGCATTACGACTGCATCACGTTAACCAAAGCCATATATACGAATATATTGAACCAAGTGAGACAACTTACAAAACCAGGGAACCAAAAAAGTAAGTAACGGAATTCGGCCTACAATAACACCTCCACAATCAAGGCACGATAAGGACGATCACACCCCTGACAGTAATCGATAAAGAAAAGAAGAGATTAGAGAGGAAGACTACTATAGCACAGGAAAAGAAAGAAGGAGATGACACCAACGTGAGCCACACACATATAGGTGATAGCAATAGCAACCAATTACCTTAATCACAGCAGGAAGAGGTTTGGCTAAGAAAAGGGATATTCGGCTTGCAAAATAGGAAGACGAACCAGAAAAGAAAGAAGAGGAACAAGAATGTTTCGGCAAAGGCTTATGAGTGAAACAATAGAGTGCTCGGTCAAGGAGAGAAACAACTGAGAGAAAAAAAGAAGGATATTCGGTTTAGGGTTTGAAGAGGAAAAGAGAAGAAAATAAGCCCAAGGTCAATACAGTCGCAACTTCAAAATGCAAAGAAAACCTGAGAAAAATGACGACAATGAGAGCTATACTTAAAACACAATTTTGGTACTCCCCTAGCCTATAACTGAATTGGCACCAAGAGATCCCCACTTTCGGCCACTACTACCTCTCCTCCTCTCTCCTTGATTTTCTCCCATTATCTCTCCCTGATTCTCTCCACAAATCACTCTAACATCCCATTCAAACTCTATTCTAACTCTCATGGCCAATTCAACCTCAGAGTCTCAGTCTAACTCCACTACCTACCCAGCTCAACCGCAAAATAAATACTCATTATGCAACTCAGGACTCAAACCCAAGTCCCCTAGCAGAAGCAACAGGCCACCTTGCCACAAGACCACACGCTCTCCTTGTGTCATAAAACAAGCACTATTATTTATAAGGCCTATATGACAGTGTCCAGATTCATTTAAGAACAACACAAAATTTTTTTCAAAAGCCAAGACTTGAACCCAGGCTTCTCAACCACTCCCAAACTCACTCAAATCACCAAGCCAGTAAAGCAGACATGTATTTGTGTCAAATAATACAAAATTAAAACTCTAAATTTTTGGGGCGTTACAACTCTACCCCTTTAAAGAAATTTCGACCTTAAAATTTACCTGATCAGAAAAGATGAGGGTATTGTTGCACATAACCTCCTTTGATTCCCACGTGGCTTCCTCGGAGTTGTGATTGTAATATCCCGAATTAGGGCCTAATTGGAATAGTGGTTTTGGGACCACAAATCTGAGATAGAAATAATTATTTTATTATAACTTTAAGGTCTATGGCATGTTTCATGATTGTGTGAAAATTTCGTTTAGAAATTTATCGATAGAGGGTCCAATTTGATATTTAGAGCTAAATTGCAAAAGTTGTAAAATGTGTGTTCTAGTTCACAAAGGTACTAAGTACTTGTGAGAAATGGGTCTTTAAAGTGGTGGCCCTTGAATAGTAATTAGACCATTATACTAGTTTGGACAAAAATACCTAAAGGAAGATAAAACACCATAGTTTTTAATTAAGGGCACTTTGGTCATTTAGTTATTAAAATGAATTAAAAACAAAATTAAAATCCAATTTTTGTCCATCTTCAACCCCTTGGCCGAATTTCACATGAGGAAGACATAGCTAGGGTTTTTCAAGCTTCCAAGCTCTATTGTAAGTCCATTTTAGCCCCGTTTTTAATGTTCTTTACGTTTTTGGAGTCCCAGTAACTTGATTAAGCTTATTCTAGCAATAATTTAACCTAGGGTTTATATTTGGAAAAATACCCATAGGTGCAATGTGTTTATTTTGTTGTTTTATGGTAGAATACGAAGCTTGAAATTGTGTTAAACAACTTTTGCTAAGCGATTTTACGTGAAAACGAGTAAAACAACATAATAAGTAAAAATACCTAATGTTCATAAGTACATGTTAGAGTGAGAATTTGATGTTTCCATAGAAGGGAAAAATGATCAGCATGACATAAAACATAATAAAATAGGATGAAGTTTAATTTCCGAGCCTTAGGGAAAAAGTGTAAATATGTAAAAGTTTAGGGGAAAAAATGTAATTTTTCCAAAGTTTGAGTCAAGGACTGTTTTAATAAATGTGAGTATTAAATAAGCTAAATTTTTTATTTTAGATCAAGAGAAACAAGATTCAAGTCATGGTCGAGGGAAAAATAAAGTTTACGAGAAATAGGCTCGATTTCTAACATTTTGTACGAGGTAAGTTCATGTGTAAATGTAGTGACATAATTGTCATTTTAAGTAATTTAATGTTATTTATATGATATGATGATTATTATCATGAAATATTATGATTTTTTGGATTATTATTTAGGAATATGCAAATTATGTGAGCTACTTGATAAATATGAAATGCTATCAAGTATCGGTTCCGACATTCCGTGGAAGACAACAAAGATAGGTGATTGAGGAAAGTCCCGTTTGAATCTTGGGAATAGATTAGGATACAAGTGACATGTCACTAGGATATTTGAGTTTCGAGCTCGTTGATTTGAGTCCGAGTTCGTGAAATGTAACTAGGCATCCGAACTTATAGAGTTGAGTCCGAGTTCACTTATGGATGCGAACGCCCGAGCTCGTTGAGTTCAGTCTGAGTTCGCTTATGGGCGGCTTACATGGTAGCTTGGCTACATAATTTCCGTAGGCTATTGAGTTTGTCTAGTTGCAGGTATGGCACTTATGTGCTTGTAATCCGTGTATCGAAATTATATTCTGATGTGTTCAACGGGTGACTCTTAAGTGAATAAGGAGAATACTTAAGATGAAGGTGACAAGTTGGTAAGTGTGGTGAATGAAAAAATTTGGACAGGTATGCGCTTAAACCCTCAAGTTGAGAACTTGGTATGATGAAATCGTGGTAAGATAGTAAATGCAAATGTAACATGAATGTCTTGGTGATATTTATATAAATGATGTTTTATATTGGATTGCATGATTATGTTACTTGCTATTTACATGTGAACTTACTAAGCATTTATGTTTACTCCCTCCTTTCCATTCTTTGTAGTTTTGACAAGCCAGCTCGGAAATTGGGAACGGTCGGAGGCTTGCTCATTATAACACCCCAAAAATCTCGAAACCCAAAAATCCCAAAATCCCAAACTTTCTTTGTTTTCGGATTTGATAAAAATTGTGTTTTATGTTCCTAGCCATGTGATAATTATAATAGGTCTTAATTAAGGTTTGAGTTTGAACTTAGGAATAAATGAAATTATAGTTTAATTATTAAAAGAATCAGGGCTGGCAAGTAGTTGGGCTTTTAAATAAAAATAGGGGAAAATAGCATGAAAAAGCCTTGTGGAGGAGTGGCTAAGTGATGCCACTTAGAGAATAGGGAGGAGGCGTTAGTAGCTAGCAAGGAGATCCAAAGTTTGAATCCTACCTTAGTATTTTTAGAAGTTTAATTTTAGCCTTCTAGAAGGATGGAAGTGGCATGAAGATGGACTCCAAGGGGAGTGTTCAGAAGAGAAAATAAAGGAAAATATCAAGGGGTTATCGGGAGAAAATGAGGAGATGAAAAGGTAGAATTGATGGAGCCAAATTAAGAATTGGGCATGGAAAATTCAGCTATACGGGCTATAAATAGGGGCCAAATACAGGGTTTCCAGGCTACTGCCAAAATTCTTCTTCACCTTGTTGCCAGAAACCCCTTTTCTCCAAAAGTCGAAAACCCTTTTCTTTTCAAGATCCAAAAAGCCGAAAACCCTTTTGATTTTCTTTCTTTTCTTCCTGCCGATTTCTATTCTTCTCTACACAATTTTTTTTGTTTCGCTTAGCCAATTTCTTCTTCTACTCTTCTTCTTTAATCTGTACCAAATAAACCTTATTCACCATACTAAGTTTGAAAATCCGAAAAGCCGAATCTCCCAAGGGCTGAATACTTTTTGACCAAATCTAGTGTAAGTGTTGCTCTTCCAATCGGTTTTCTTTGCTAGGTATCGATTATTTTCCCTCACTTCTTTCTAATTGAATTTGGTAGGGAATTAGTGTCAGATCTCGATTTTGGATTCCTGCCAATTTACTCTTCAGATCTAAGAAATACGCGTGTTTAGTGATTAAAGTAAAAGCTAGTAAAGGCTTGGCGTTCAGGTAAGGTTAAGGTGAGATTCCGGCTTTTGGTAAAGTAATCGATAAGTGCGTGTGATTAATCTTTGAGTGATATCAATTGTAGGTTTGGGCTAAGGAGATCGCATCACGCTTGCTTACCAGGTGTGTACATACACTACACATACATTATGTATCGGCAAAGCCGAAATGCCGAAAAGCCAAAAGTTTGGCTACAGTAGTCTTGCAAGTGCGCAAACACTCATAACGGGGAGACCGATAGGTTTCCTGAGGCCCACGGGCAATTTCGTGGACTTGGGTTGTGATTTGGCCATATGGGTCGGAATGGGCTAAACGGGCCTGTTGGGCTGCTGGGTCCATGATAGGCAAAAACTGAATGTTGATGCTATGTGATAGGAACTTGTATGTGAGCATGATTATGAATGTGACTGGGGCTAACGGGACATATAAATGTGATTTGGGCGTAATGGGCCATATGAATATAATTGGGCTTAATGGGCCAGATATAGGTATGTCAAATTGTTTGGGCTTTGTAATGGGTTTTGGGCCTAGTATATGATATCCACATCAGACTTAATTAATATATGGTGACCATGGACAAGTCAAAGGGTTAAGGTGTGGCAACGGGTATATGCATGTCTAGGATTGGATCTAGGGAGTGCTTGGTACTTAAGCAGTCTTAATGACTCACCTCCTCTTCTCTGGAATCCTACCTGGTGCATAGTGCTCGTTCATCTTAGCTCACATGACTCGTTAACAGGCCAAGGTAAGTGAAAACCATAATTAAAGGAAAATTACCGAAATGCCCCTAAGGGCGAAAATAACCAAAATACCACTAGGTGTAGAATGTAAGTTTTATGGATGTGACATGCATACATATGATATTCTGCTTAGGTTGCATATGGGTGGGAATTATGGAACGGTGGAAGTATATGGGGATCGCATGGTTACTTGACAATCGTGGATTCACCGACAGCTTTTAAAGCCCAATATGTAAATGAAGGTAGTTTTGCAATCGAGCTACCATGGTATGTGGGCTGGGTGGGTCGATATTTATATCCCCACATGGTGTGATGGGGTACGGAGCTGGTGTGTAGCGGATGGATAATTTGGATGGGATTGCATTGCATGATTGATGAATGATGTTTTTTTTAATGCTTGTTTTCCGTCGAGGGTTGTACACACTGAGTTTGAGAAAACTCACCCCCCCTCTTTTATTTTATTTTCAGGTGATGCTCAGTAGAAGGCTCGATGTTTGGAGGAACTCTGGGTGGCCAGCTAGCAAGACAACTTGGACTTGTTTCTCTTTTAAAAGCATATAAGTTCTTTATTTTATTAAGTATTTTTCAGACCGGAATGTAATAAGGCTTCCTTCTTATTATTATTTGGATTATTATTATTTTCATTGTAATTACGAGAAGTTGAACATGGGATTCCTAAATTATAGTATGTTTTCTACGTTTCCGCAACTTAATTTTTAAATGATAAAGTTTTCTTAAATCAAATGTTTTAAACAAGGCTTTTGCAACTGAAAGGTGTGTTTATTTTTAAGTTAATTAAGGTTTCTTCTGTTTAAGAAGGGTTTTCAATGAAAACACGGTTTTCGCTAAAATAATTCAATGTAACACGCCAGATTCAGCCATAACGTCTGGGCTGGGTTTGGGGTGTTACACTCACACTATCCGTGGACCATTTTGGTATAGTAGCTTGCATATTTTGAGTATGGCATGTATAACATTATAATCATTTTGTGTATATGATCTTATGATATGGCTATTGGGTGGTAAGAAAATGTTTGGTAATGATTAGCCATTGGAATGGCTAATCAAGATCATATTTGGTGTTATGTATGCTTAATGTGCTATCTAATCCATGGAAATTCATAAAAAGGTGAAATTTGCTATAAAACAATACCATACAGTAGCAATGATGTGATTTTACAAATTCACTAAAAATTATACAAAAATAATTAGGATTCATACTTTATATGTATAGATTCCTTATTGAGTCTACTTTTAATATAAACAATTGGCATAGTCATCTGAATTCTTTACTGAGATAAAAGTGATTCATAGTGAGCAGAGGTCAGAGTAGTCGAACACTAAAACAGGGGAAACTTTAACTAATAAACTGTACTAATTGGCCCGACCAAATATTCTGGGAAAAAATTAGTAAATAGATATATGAGTCTAGTTTCAGGAAAAATTTATAGATTTTAATTTCGAGTTTTGTAACTCGAGATATGATTTTTTTAGCGACTGTGATGCATATGGGCAGTTTATTACGAAAGATGAAATAAATTGTTTGAAATTGTTTAAGTGATAATTTAAGTCTGTTAACACCTCGTGCTCGACTTCAGCGACGGTCTCGGGTAAGGGGGTGTTACATTGATTATGCCAAAGCACCTCAACCAGTGGAATACATTTCCTCTTTAGTACCTTAACCTCACGATCCAAAATCTACAATGGCCCCTCCTCAAACGTCAGATTTGGCCTAACCTCGATTTTCTCGACTGAAACAGTATGTGTGGGATCACAGCGATAACACCTTAGCATGGAAACGTGGAAAACATCATGAATCTGGCCCAACTCTGGAGGCAACTAAAGTTGATAGGTGACCGGTCCCACACGCTTCAATAGATGATAAGGCCCAATGAACCTAGGGCTTAGCTTGCCCTTCTGTCCAAACCTCAGAATCTTCTTCCATGGTGAGACTTTAAGAAAGACAATCTCCCATAGAGTATTCATTCTCCTTACGTTTCAAGTCTGCATACGACTTCTGTCTGTCTGGCGTTGTCTTTAAACGGTCTCAAATTAACCTAACCTTGTCTTTAGTATTAGAAACTATTTCAGGACCCAGAGCTCGACGTTCCCCCAACTCAGTCCAACATGTAAGAGTACGACACCTATGACCATATGATGCTTTGTACAGTGCCATCTGAACGCTGGACTTGTAGCTATTGTTATATGCGAACTCTGCTAACGACAAGTAGTCTTCCTAATTACCTCAAAAATCAATCATACAGCTTCTTAGCATATCCTCCAGTATCTGAATCACCCTCTCTGACTGACCGTCTGTCTGAGGATGGAACGTAGTATTGAAGTCCAACCTTATACCCAGTGCCTTGTGCAACCTCTTCCAAAATCGAGATGTGAGTTGAGGATCCCTATCAGATATAATGGAAACTGGTACCCCATGCAGCCTCACAATCTCGGCCACATATAACTTAGCCAACTTCTGCAGCGAATAATCAGTACGAACTGGTACAAAATGGGTAGATTTAGTCAATCGGTCTACAATAACCCGTACCAAATCCATCTTAGTAGGCGATAAGGGCAGTCCACTCACAAAATCCATAATTACCCTCTCCCACTTCCGGAGTGGAATTTGAACTGGCTGCAATAAGCCTGAAGGCAGTTGATGCTCAGCCTTAACTTTCTGGCATGTCAGACACTTACTTACAAAATCGGTATCTTCGTGCTTAAGTCTTGGCCACCAGTACAGCTCACGAAGATCTCGGTATAACTTGTTTCCACAAGGATGCATAGCATATGGACTACTATGCACCTCTTGCAGTATAGGCTGCCTCAGATCTGAATCCCTCGATACACAGAGTCTCCCACAAAATACAGTACCCCATCGCTACTCAGACCAAAATCTAAAATCTCCCTATTCTCAACTTGTCGAAAATGAAGAACCAGTGGCCCATCCAGTAACTATTTACCCCTAATCTGTTCAGTCCATGTTGGTTTAACTTGCAGCTCAGCCAACAAGTTACCATCATCAAACAAGCTGAGACGAGCAAACATCGCTCTTAGCTCAGCTACCGCCATACAGTTCAGTACATCTGCTACCATGTTAGCCTTACCAAGATGATATTCAATTGAGCATTCATAATCCTTAAGCAGTTCTATCCACCTTCGCTACCTAAGATTCAGCTCCTTCTAAATGAGGAGGTACTTAAGGCTTTTATGATCAGTGTAAATGATTCACTTCTCACTGTACAAGTAATGCCTCCAGATTTTTAGAGCAAAAACCACTACGACTAACTCCAAGTCATGCGTAGGGTAATTCACTTCATCGGCTTTAAGCTGACGAGACGCATAAGCAACCACCTTACCCTCTTGCATCAACACACAGCCCAAACCAACGTGCAATGCATCGCTAAAAACAGTGAATTCCTTCCCAAATTCTGGCTGTATCAATATAGGGGCCTTAGTCAAAACCTTCTTTAGTTTCTCAAAACTTTCTTGTTGCCTAACCGTCCAATCAAATGGTACTCCTTTACGTAATAACTTAGTCAGAGGTACAGCAATCGGTGATAACCCCACCACAAAACATCTGTAATATCCAGCCAGACCCAGGAAACTTTGAATCTCAGATACGGTCTTAGGTGGTTTCCAATCCAAAATAGCTTCGATTTTTTTGGGATCAACCCTAAGCCCCTCAGAAAATACCACATGACCCAAAAATTTCACCTCACGCAACCAAAACTCACATTTGTTGAACTTAGCGTATAACTGTTTTTCCCTTAAAATATGCAGAACAACCCGGAGATGAGCATCATGTTCTTCCTCACTCAAATACACCAGGATATCATCTATAAATACTATCACGAACAGATCCAGATAGGGCTGGAACACTCGATTCATCAGGCCCATAAAGCAGCTGATGCATTCGTTAGCCCAAACGGCATCACTAGAAACTCATAATGACCATAACGAGTCCTAAACACTGTCTTGTACACATCATTCTCTTTAACCCTCAGCAGATGATACCCAGAACGAAGATCTCTTTTGGAAAAAATCAACGCTCCACGCAGCTGATCAAATAAATCATCTATCCTCGGCAAAGTGTACTTATTCTTGATAGTCAGTTTGTTCAACTGCCGATAGTCGATACACATACGCATAGATCCATCCTTATTTTTCACGAACAACACTGGTGCTCCCCACAGAGACACACTGGGTCGAATGAACCCTCAGTCCAGTAGTTCTTCAATTTGAGCTTTTAACTCCACTAGCTCCTTCGGTGCCATCCTATAATGGGCGATGGACACTGGAGTTGTTCCCGGCAAGAGCTCAATACCAAACTCGACCTCACGACTCGGAGGCAACCTAGGGATTTCATTAGGAAATACGTCAGGAAGATCTTTAACTGTTCTAATACCCTCGACCAAAAAACCCTCAGAATCAGATACACCAATGTAGGCTAGAAATGCCTCACAACCCTTACGAACATATTTCTCAGCCCTCAGTACAGAGACTACATTTGATAGATAATCCCTTCGCTCCTCAATCACAACCACCTCCTCATACTCAATAGTCTTCAACACCATACGCTTAGCAGCACAATCCAAACTTGCACGGTATTTAACCAGCCAATCCATCCCCAAGATAAGGTTGAATTCACCAAACGGTAGCTCCAACAAATCCGTTAGAAAAATTACTCTTTGAACCTTTAGGGGCACATCCCTGAGCAACTTAGCCACCCTTACTAACTGTCCCAGTGGACTTATCACAGTCATCTCACTAACAGTACTCACACACAAGATACCTAAGGTTCTGGACACTGTGCTTGCAATGTACGAATGCGTAGACCCAATATTAATCAAAGCAGTATAAAGTACATTATGGATTAGGAACGTACCAGTTATAACATCTGGGGTGTCTCCATCCTCTCAGCAACGTGCAGCGTATACCAGAGTTGGCTGCCTCACCTCAGTATTACCAGCACCTCTGCTAGGTGCTCCACGACCTCGCCCCATACCATTTCCACATCTGGCCTGACCATGGCCCCTCGGTAGCTGTTGAACACCTCTCACTAGCTGCACATAACCTGTCCTGTAGCTTGCATCTGAACAGGTCTATGATCACAATTCTTAACTTGATGCTCCAATGACCCACATCTGAAACACGCCTCAATCTTCTTCCAACACTCACCCAGGTGATGTTTCCCACAATCTGCACAAGGCTACGATCTTGCAACAGGAACACTAACTCGGGTTAGCCCATCAAACTTGACCTTCTTTTTAGACCCACCATACGAATCTGAGGACCCTGAATCCCTCGTATATCTACCCCTGTCCTTTTCTTGGTTTTCGTGCTCAGAGCGCTTCACATCCTCGGCAATCTTTACCTTTTCTACAAGAGTAGTAAAATCTCGCTCGCTTTGCGAAGCTATCAGGACTCGTAACTCATCTCGGAGGCCATCCTCGAAATGCACACAGTGTTCATATTCAGTCGCCACTATCCCTCGAGCATAGCGGCTAAGTCGTAAGAACTCTGCCTCATATTCTACCACGGATTTATTCCCCTGGGTCAAGCTCAAAAATTCCCTTCTTCAGGCTTCCACGTAACTTGCGCTCACATACTTCCCTTGGAATGCCACCTTAAAGAAATCCCATGATAACTGGTCGACCTAAGTACCCTCTCTCATGGTATGCCACCATTGATAGGCCTCATCTCGTAGTAAAGACACTACACCTTTTAATTTTTGCTCAGAAGTGCAGTCAAGATCATCCATTATTCTCTCTGTAGCTTCTAACCATTATTTAGCCACATTAGGGCTACTCTAGAAATACCCCTAAAAATTTCCACTCCATTTGACCGGAGTCACTTCGAAACTAACCCACGGCCCATAGCACCCGTATTGGTTCCAGTGACTCTTTCCAGAATTTAGAGCATAGCCTAGGATAGTGCATCATCCCCAACTGCACGTTCGTATGATCCCATCTCAATAATCGGTGAAGCTGGTGCCTCTCTAGCCTCAACGTTAGGCATGTGGCCCAATGCCAAAGACTTAGCCCTAGCACTTCCATGGCCTCTTGTGCTCATAACGATTCACATATTATCTGATTTAGAAGTTTTATGTATCAGTTAGTAATTCCAATAATTATTAACAGATGTCTTCTAAAAAACAGTAACCAGGGTTGGTTTTTGCAAATCGAGGTCTTACTACAGTTTCCTACAGTTTCAATTTACTCCAACTAAAGTATCATAGTACCGTCTCATGTCTAAAGTAATCTCAGTATTATATTTCAGTCTGATCAATCATCAGTTATCAAGAAACTTGCAGATTTGGCACTGGAAACTCGGTGTGCCACACCTGTGAATCCTCCAAAATATTTCAAAAATAGTTTCCTAAAAATTTTGAACATTTTCAAAACCCATTCCACAGCCAAGTTTTGTAACTTGGCTCTAATACCACTCAATATAACACTCCAAACTCTGCCCAGACGTTATGGCCGAATCCGGCGGTTACATCGAAGTGTCAATAAGGAAACTTTAGTGAATTAAGTTCTTTGCTTTTACCAAAACATCATGTCAAAATGTTTTACCAGTTTAATTGCCTTTAATATGCTAAACTGTTTAAGATTTGCAGAAGCTTTTAAACCTTGAAGTTGAAACACGTTTTTTTTTAAAAAAATAGTTATTATTTTGGAAACACGACTTCTCAAAACTAGCTATTTTTAAGTGAATATATATAAAAGCCCAATTAAAAATTATAACCCATAAATGGCCTTATTACAAAAACATAAACCCAAAACGAAACTTTAAGTATAAATAAAACTAAGTGTAAAATAACTGCAGTCGTGTGGCCACCTCTGAGTCCCTCACAGCACCAAACCGCCTATAGCTAGGGATTACCTGTACAGTCGAAGAGAAAGAGTGAGTTTAAGAAAACTCAGTATGCAATCCCCTATCAGTATATCAATATACAGCATAAAGTAATAGTCTGGGCCTGAGCCCTATTCAGAAATAGTTCAGAGTGGGCCTTAGCCCAATACAGTAATAAAATAGTACAGTAATGCAACCCATCCCAATCCAGCCAACACACCACTCCGTACCACCAACACACCATGTGGGGAAAAAGTCGACCCACCCAGCCAATACACCAATATCGTAGCAAAGCTGCCAGTAACAGTAACATATCAAAGGTGCCAGTATCAGTAACAGTACACTTCCTCCTTAACAGAAACCCAACCCCATGCAGAATGTCATCTCATAAATCATACATGTATGTAGAATGCCATGCTCAGAAAGAACAGTAATATCATAGCACAAATCAGTCATTTACCCTTGAGAAGTAAAAAAGTCATTTTACCCTTTAGGGGTATTTTGGTCATTTTACCTGCTCTGGGGTCTAGGAACTCTTCTGGACCAACAGAAGGTCTACAATCACCTTGAGCGACTCGTAAAACCTTAATGATCCTAACAGTGTAAAAGGGCCCAAGGCCCATTATACGATCCATGTAGGCCCACACGCTCGTGTGGCCCATCGAGCCTAAAATTCACCACGGCCATGCGAACTACACAGCCCAGTCCAGTAATTATTATGAATTGTGGAATTTATCCATGTGGAGCCCCTAAGCCTGGCCTACTTGGCCTATTCCGGCCCAAGTAGCCCAGAACGGCCCAACCCCATGAGAATTCTCATGGCGGCCTTTACAGTTGAACACTCATTTCATGGGCTTGGTTTACCACATGTACGTTCGTACACCCATGTGGCCAAAAGGCCATTCTTTCGGCTTTTCGACTTTTTTCATTCTTCAGTCTATTCAGTGTGTGAATACACACCTGTTTCGGAATACTGCTGCGAGTCCACGAGCACCACAGCCTACAAATAAACACGACATACAATCAGCCTTTAGCCACTAAGGTTAACACTCTCTTCACACTCTTAGATCCCAACTAAACTATTACCTACCTCGATTAGAGAAAGATGGTTTATCTGCCTTAAACTGTCAGTTAGGATAAATTTCTAGATCCTTCATGAACTCTGCATTACAATTGCATCACGTCAACCAAAGCCATATATGCGAATATATTGAACCAAGTGAGACAACTTACTGAAACATGGAACCAAAAAGGTAAGTAGCGGAATTCGACCTACAATTACACCCCCACAATCAAGGCATGATAAGGACAATCACACCCCTGATAGTAATCGATAAAGAAAAGAAGAGATTAGAGAGGAAGACTACTATAGTACAGGAAAAGAAAGAATGAGATGGCACCAACGCGAACCACACACATATAGGTGACGACAATAGCAACCAATTACCTTAATCACAGCAGGGAGAGGTTCAGCTAAGAAAAGGGATATTTGGCTTGCAAAATAGGGTGACCTAGAAGGAAACCGAACCAGAAAAGAAGGAGGAGGAACAAGAATGTTTCGAGAAAGGCTTATGGGCGAAACAAGAGAATGATCGGTCAAGGAGAGGAACGACTAAGAGAAAAAAAAAGAAGGAAGGATATTCGGCTTAGAGTTCGAAGAGGAGAAGAGAAGAAAATAAGCCCAAGGTTATTACAGCCACAACTTCAAAATGCAAGGAAAACCCGAGAAAAACTGACTACAAGGAGAGCTATACTCAAAACAAAATTTCGACACTCCCCTAGCCTATGACTAAATTGGCACCAAGAGACCCCCACTTTCAACCACTACTACCTCTCCCCCTTTCTCCTTGATTTTCTCCCATTATCTCTCCCTTATTCTCTCCACAAATCACTCCAACATCCCATTCAAACTCTATTCAAACTCTCCTGACCAATTCAACCTTAGAGTCTCAGTCCAACTCCACTACCTACCAAGCTCAACCGCAAAATAAATACTCCATTATGTAACTCAGGACTCGAACCCAAGTCACCTAGTAGAAGTAACACGCCACCTTGCCAAAAGACAACATGCTCTCATTGTGTCATAATTCAAGCACTATTATTTATAAAGCCTATATGACAGTGTCCAGATTCATTTAAGAACAACATAAAATTTTTTGCAAAAGCCAAGACTTGAACCCAGGCTTCTCAACTACTCCCAAACTCACTCAAATCACCAAGCCAATAAAGTAGACATGTATTTGTGTCAAATAATACAAAATTAAAACTCTAAAATTTTGGGGCGTTACAGTTTGCATTTTGGTATATTTGGTAACTTGGTCTAAATGCTTTATAAAGTTGAAATTCATTGTAACAGCCCAGTTTTAGTTAAATCAAAATAGTGGTTTCAGAACCACAAATCCGAGGTTATAAAATTATTTTTAATATTATTTTTGGTGTTTATAGCATGTGGATATGTATGTGTGAAAGTTTCGTGAAATAATTTTATCCTTTGAGTGTTTAATTTTAATAAAAGGACTAAATTGCGTAAAATGCAAAAGTTGTATTCCACTTGTTAAAAGTGCTTAATTGCTATGTCTTATTAAATATGAGGTCCTTATGATGTAATTAGACCATGATTAGTGGAATTTTACATAAATGGCCAACCATTAAATGTTTTGTTAATGTTTTAATTAAGTTTAAAATAGTATTTTGTTTATTAAGGTTAATGAAATTTAAACAAAAGCCAAAATTTAGCTCTTTTCTTTCTTTCTTGGCCAAATATTAAAAGAAATGAAATCTTTGAAGAAAATTTAGGGTTTATCCATTGTTCGTCTTGATTAAGGTATGATTTTTGATCGGTTTTTGATGATTTTTATGTTTTTGTGATCGTTGCTTTGAGTACTAGCTAGCCCATGCCTCAATTTTTGAAAGTGTTGATGATTTTGAAAGTTTTCATTGATGAATACATGTGACAGCCCAAAATTGACCCTAGTCGGGAAGTGGTTTCGGGACCGCTAAACCGAGTCACCGAAAGGTTTGAATGTGATGTTTATTGTCTAGAATATGTAATCATGAATGTGTGAAAATTTCAAGCTTCGATTTAGTCGATTGCATGTGAATTTAGTCAATAGGACTTATATGAGAAAATTTTAAAATGTGATAGGTCAATGCATGAGGACCTATTAGTGCATGTGGAAGAAAAAGGGGACTTGCATGTCAAATTCCCCCTCCCTAATATGTAGTGGCCGGCCATGCTATGGGTGGAAACATGTTGGGAACATGTTGGCCTAGTGAGGTATGTAGGATAAAATATAATAAGAAGTATGGGGAATAAAGAAATGGAAAAAGGAAAGGATGTGTGTAATTGTTTCTTCCCCTCCCCATTGCCGTGAAAGTAAGAAAGAAAACAAAAAAAAAGTGTCCATCTTTCTTCATTTCCCCTTGGCCGAATGTTCTAAGGAAGAAAGAAAAACAAGTTGTGTTCTTTAGTTCTTCTTGGCCGAATTGAAAGGAAGAAGAAGGGAGTGAAGCAATCGGTCATCTTAGGTCACTATTAAGGTAAGGAAGTTTGTACTAGCTTTTGAAATTTTAGTTGATATTGAGTGAGTTATCAAGTGATTTTTGTAAACCATGTTGAAATTTCGATTTTGGAGGTGAGTATGGTTTTCGGCTATAAAAGATTAATAAGGGTGATGATTGTGTTTCATGCTAAACTTAGATGAATAATGGTAGTTGCTCACATCTTGATATCTATGAGTTCCTTTCTTGGTTCTACCATAGACCCCCAAAGTATATGTTTATTGGGTGTTGTTGGAGGTTTATGATAGAAGCTAATTAGTGAGAGTTTGATAGGTACCATGAGGTTAAACTTCATGGGATTGTAAGCTTGTAAGTTGGTTGATGAAATTCATGCTTTGTGAAGGTAAAAGGAGTAGAAGGAGCATTCGGCCATGAAGAAAAAAAAGAGAGCAAAGGGGGAAATTTATGATGAATTAAGTGTTAAATGGAATGAAATGATATTATATGGGGGTATGTATATTCGGCCATATGAGTAAATATATAGATGATGTTAAATTTGATTATGTATAATGGGCATTAAGATGTGGAACATAAGAAATGTAGTATATGTGGATCTACATGATGTTATAGCTGACATTGTGCATATACACATGCATTCGGCCACCTAATTGAGTATGAAGGTGGTGTTAAATCTAATTGTGATGCCCATTCCGAAGTATATATATATACATATATATATACCTAAGTATGCCATTCGTGATGTTACCTTTAATTATGTGTGTAATCGACTAAATGGGTAATTAGTGTGGATGGTTGCCGAATATACAAACATACATATGCATGTGTAATTGAATTATGAATGTTTAACAAGATGGTTAAACTAGTGAATTATTGATTAAGCTCAAGGAGCTAAAAGAGGAGAATCAAGCAAAGGCAAAGAAAAGATCACTGAGTAGCCGAGTTGGAACCGTCTTACCCAACACAAGGTAAGTCATTAAGCATGTAGTTGGTATTATTTCAAATGGTCATAATGTTTATGTATTGATGCTGAATGGAATGAATAAATATACATATATATATGCATGTACGTATGTGATGATGAAATTGTTGAATGAAAAGAAAAGAGGTAAGATGTACTGAGTTGTTGATCTTGGCACTAAACGTGCGGGTATAACCATTTATGACCATGAGATTGGCGCTAAGTGCGCGGGATTAAATTGTACAGCACTATGTGTTCGATTTACTATGTTGCACTAAGTGTGCGAAATGAATATGATGCACTAAGTGTGCGAATTGACCATGCGGCACTAAGTGTGCGAGTTTGACTATGTAGCACTAAGTGTGCGATTTGATTACGTAGCACTAAGTGTGCGAGTTGATTATATAGCACTGAGTGTGCGGACTCAATATACATTCGTGAATCATTATGGACACTATGTGTGCGACACTATTGAGTCGATCGCGGACAGCGGATCGGGTAAGTGTCTTGA
The DNA here is from genome assembly GCF_007990345.1 of Gossypium hirsutum. Classification (NCBI taxonomy): domain Eukaryota; kingdom Viridiplantae; phylum Streptophyta; class Magnoliopsida; order Malvales; family Malvaceae; genus Gossypium; species Gossypium hirsutum. The sequence goes on from NC_053431.1 coordinate 69,337,381, forward strand.
GTACATGGCTAATAGGTGCTATGCTTATACTTGGTGTTGAGCTCGGTAAGTTTGAACCTATGTGACAAATATACTTGAAGTCACGTACATAAAATTTATCGTAGGATGGGTGAAAGGCCGTTTAGTCGTTGATTGTAACGAAAATAAATTGATTTATGAAAATGCTTCAATGTCCTATTGATGAGTATATGGAATGTGAATGCATGAATTGATATGAAATTGAATCGATAGGTTGGAGGAACTATGGTATGGTTCGGTATGGATGGAGTAAATTGTCTCGTTCCATTTTGTTTCCTCTTGTGATAATGTTATTGATGGATGGTAGTGCATTGCTTATGACTTACTGAGTTATAAACTCACTCGGTGTTTCCTTGTCACCCATTATAGGTTGCTTGGACTCATCTATTTTTGCGGGGTCAGGCCGTCATCGAAGTCATCACACCGGATAGCAAGTTTTGGTACTTTCTTCTTAGTTGGCTTAGAAGAACATTTTGGCATGTATAAGCTATTACGTTGTGTTTGAACTTTGGCATGTAAACTTTAAGCCATGCGAAAATGGCACGAATGTTCGATTGAGTTGGATCAAGGGTAGGCATGAAATGGACCTAGTTACTTTCGTAACAGATGCTGGCAGCATCAGTGTCATGAGATTGAAAAATCACTAAAAATAGTAGGAGTGGAATTAATTGATGAATAAATTATGTAATCGAAGCTCGATGAGTCTGTTTTCATGAGGAAGTAACGAAAAGATCATATGGGCAGTATATTAAGAGATAATCAGATTTTTGTGGGACAGGGCCAGAACGGTTTCTGGATTCCCTGCTCCGACTTTGGAAATTCATTATAAATTAACCAGAGATAATTAGGGGTCGTACCATATATGTACAGATTTCTCTCTGAGTCTAGTTTTCATAGAAACAAACGGCATCAGTATTGAAGCCCCGTGCAGGGAGATATCCAAGTCGTAATGGGCAAAGGTCAGTGTAGTCGACCCCTGCAACATGGGAGACTTTGACTAATAAACTGTACTAATTGGCCCGACCAAAAATTCTGGAAAAAATACATAGATGGGCACGTGAGTCTAGTTTCTGGGAAAAATTACGAAACTGATTTTTGAGTTACGAAACTCAAGATATGATTTTTAAAACGACTAGTACACAGATTGGGCAGTGTCTGGAAAATAAATTTTATAAGGGGTTAAAGTCAGTTATCACCTCGTGTTCGACTCCGGTGTCGGTTTCGGGTTCGGGGTGTTACATTTGATTGGTATCAGAGCTATGGTTTAGTCGGTTCTAGGACTACCATAGCGCGTATGAGTCTAGCTATACATGCCCAATGTTAATGTTAAATGTGTGATGACTTCCGACGGTTGAAATGTTTTTGTTTTGATTAGTAAATGGACCCCGGTGAAGAAAGAACCCTAGCGGATGACGTTGAGAGTGTAGCGGCTGCTCCTGCACAAGGGACGTCGCCTGTTGAACCTCAGTCATCTGCGAATAATCAAGGTGAGGGGGCTAAACAAGCCTTCTTTACCATGATGAATGAGTGGGTCGCGCAATATGCCCGAACCAACCCGGCTGTCCAACAATTCCCAAATTTGAATAATCCACCCCAAGAGCCTGTAATGCCATCAGTCGCTGATCCGGTGAGGCTGAGTAAGCCACCTGTAGACTTGATTAGGAAGCGTCGGGCCGAGGAGTTCAAGGCCATAGTAACTGATGATGCCGAAAGGGCCGAGTTCTGGCTCGATAACACCATTCGGGTGTTCGATGAATTGTCATGCACACCCGACGAATGTCTAAAATGTGCTGTATCTTTGTTGCGAGACTCAGCCTACTATTGGTGGAGGACCTTGATTTCCATAGTCCCGAACGAGCGAGTAACTTGGGACTACTTTCAAACGGAATTCCGAAAGAAATTTATTAGCCAACGGTTCATTGATCAGAAGCGTAAGGAGTTCTTGGAACTCAAGCAAGGCCGTATGACTGTATCTGAATACGAACATGAATTCGTAAGACTCAGTAGGTATGCCCGGGAGTGTGTAGCTGATGAGGTTGCTATGTGCAAAAGATTCGAGGAAGGATTGAATGAAGATTTAAAGCTACTAATGGGTATTTTGGAAATAAAAGAATTCGTAACACTAGTCGAACGAGCCTGCAAGGCGGAAGAACTTGGAAAGGAGAAGAGGAAGGCTGAATTTGAAGCTAGAGATTATCGTAAAAGATCGACGGGTAAAGCTCCGTTCTCAGCTGTAAAGAAGTTCAGGGAGGACATTAATAAGTCGAGGGCGACTGCGGGAATTTCCATCAGGGCAAGACCATCGATGGGCTCCCGAGCTACTTCGGTAGCTAGTGTGGGCAATAATCGTCACGAGAAACCTGAATGTCCCCAATGTGGAAGACGACACCTAGGTGAATGTTGGGGCAAGTCTACTAGCAGGGCCTGTTACGGATGCGGTTCGAAGGACCACTTCATTAGAGATTGCACGGAGCTGGATGAGAAGAATAAGATTCAAGGTGCAAGACCTAGTGGAGTGACATCTAGAGGTAGACCACCGAGAATTTTAGGAGGCAGGGGTGGTAGTCAGAGGGGGGCCTCTGATACGGCCGATCGAGCCGAGAACCGTACTCCTGCTAGAGCATATGCCATTCGCGCACGAGAGGAGGCATCCTCCCCCGACGTCATCACTGGTACCTTCACTCTCTTTGATACTAATGTGATTGCATTGATTGACCCTGGCTCTACTCATTCATATGTATGCGAAACCTTAGCATCCAGTAAGACTCTACCTGTTGAGTCTACTGAGCTAGTAATTCGAGTGTCAAACCCTTTGGGTCAATGCGTACTTGTTGATAAAGTGTGTAAGAGATGCCCTCTAATAATCCGAGTTGAGTCTGCGGACTTAAGGGGGTTGCCAGCTGTAATATCAGCAATGTTGGCCCAGAAATATGTAAGGAAAGGGTGCGAAGCATACCTCGCGTATGTACTTGATGACAAGGAGTTAGAAAAGAAACCCGAATCGGTGCCGGTGGTTTGTGAATACCCGGATGTTTTTCCTGAAGAGTTACCGGGTTTACCACCTGTTCGGGAGGTAGAGTTTGGTATTGAGCTTGTACCTGGGACTACGCCGATTTCGATAGCTCCGTATCGTATGGCACCAACCGAGTTAAAAGAGTTAAAATCTCAGTTACAAGAATTGACGGATAGAGGTTTTGCTTGACCAAGTTTCTCACCTTGGGGTGCACCAGTATTGTTCGCGAAAAAGAAGGACGGAACCATGAGGTTGTGCATTGACTATCGTCAACTGAATAAAGTGACGATAAAGAATAAATATCCGTTACCGCGTATTGATGATTTGTTTGATCAATTAAAGGGAGCATCAGTGTTTTCAAAGATAGATTTGATATCAGGTTATTATCAGTTGCGGATTCGAGATTCGAACGTACCCAAAACTACTTTCAGAACGAGGTACGGTCACTACGAGTTCTTGGTGATGCCGTTCGGGCTCACTAATGCCCCTGCAGTATTTATGGATTTGATGAATCGGATCTTCAGACCATATTTGGATCGGTTCGTAGTTGTGTTCATTGATGACATCTTGGTCTATTCAAGAGATGAGATCGAACATACTGAACACTTGAGATTAGTGTTGCAAATTTTGCGGGATAAGCAGTTATATGCGAAGTTCAGTAAGTGTGAGTTCTGGTTAAGAGAGGTTAGCTTCTTGGGTCATGTGGTATCCGCATCGGGTATTCGCGTTGACCCGAACAAAATCTCAGCCATACTTAACTGGAAACCTCCGAGAAATATTACTGAGGTTCGGAGCTTTTTGGGACTCGCCGGTTATTACCGACGATTTGTCAAAGGTTTCTCGATGATAGCCACACCAATGACGAAGCTACTTCAAAAGGATGTTAAGTTCGAATGGATGGAGAAATGTCAGAAAAGCTTCGATCAACTGAAAACTCATTTGACTGAAGCTCCAATTTTGGTGCAACCCGAATCGGGTAAAGAGTTTGTCATTTATAGTGACGCATCCCTACTTGGGTTGGGTTGCGTATTGATGCAAGAAGGTCGAGTTGTGGCCTATGCGTCAAGACAATTGAAGCCACACGAGAGAAATTATCTGACCCATGATCTCGAACTAGCCGCCATTGTGTTTGCATTGAAAATATGGCGACATTATTTGTTTGGTGAGAAGTGCCATGTGTTTTCGGATCACAAAAGTCTCAAATATTTGATAACCCAACGAGACTTGAATCTGCGACAGAGACGTTGGCTTGAGTTGTTGAAAGATTACGAGCTTGTCATTGATTACCACCCGGGAAAGGCTAATGTGGTTGCGGACGCCTTAAGCCGGAAATCACTGTTTGCTTTGCGAGCGATGAATGTACACTTGTCTGTTCTACCTGACAATGTGTTAGTAGCTGAATTAAAAGCCAAACCATTATTGACTCATCAAATTCGTGAAGCTTAGAAAGTCGATGATGAATTGGTTGCAAAACGAGCTGAGTGTGTTCCGAACAAGGAATCGGAGTTTCAGATTGATGATGATGGTTGTTTGAGGTTTAGAAGTCGTTTGTGTGTTCCAAGGAATTCGGAACTCATTTCGATGATTCTGAACGAAGCCCATTGTAGCCGAATGTCAATTCACCCGGGGAGCACGAAAATGTACAACGACTTGAAACGTCGGTTTTGGTAGCATGGTATGAAACGAGACATCTCCGACTTTGTTTCGAGATGTTTAATATGTCAACAAGTGAAAGCGGAACATCAAGTGCCTTCAGGGTTACTTCAGCCGATCATGATACCCGAGTGGAAATGGGACCGAGTCACAATGGACTTTGTGTCCGGACTGCCATTGTCCGCAAGTAAGAAGGATGCGATTTGGGTTGTTGTTGATAGGCTGACTAAGTCGGCTCACTTTATCCCCGTGCGTACGGATCTTTCATTGGATAAACTAGCCGAATTGTATGTCTCTCAGATTGTGAGATTACATGGAGTACCTATTTCTATCGTGTCGAATAGAGATCTGAGATTCACCTCACGATTTTGGAAGAAATTGCAAGAAGCTTTGGGTACCAAGCTGCATTTTAGCACCGCTTTTCACCCCCAAACCGATGGTCAATCCGAGCGGATAATTCAGATACTTGAGGATATGTTGAGATGTTGCATCCTCGAGTTCAGTAGTTCATGGGAACGGCATTTACCTTTGATTGAATTCGCTTACAACAATAGTTTTCAATCAAGTATTAAGATGGCACCTTATGAGGTTTTGTACGGTCGTAAATGCCGTACGCCATTGTTTTGGACCGAGCTTGGTGAAAGTAAAATTTTCGGAGTTGATTTGATTAAAGATGCCGAACAAAAAGTAAAGGTAATCCGCGAAAGTCTGAAGGTAGCCACAGATCGTCAAAAATCGTATGCGGATTTAAAACGAAAGGACATTGAATATCGGGTGGGAGATAAAGTGTTTCTTAAAGTGTCACCTTGGAAGAAGGTACTCAGATTTGGCCGTAAAGGCAAGTTGAGCCCGAGATTCATTGGGCCGTACGAAATTTCCGAACGAGTGGGGCCGGTTGCATATAGATTGATTTTGCCCCCTGAACTTGAAAGGATGCACGATGTCTTCCATGTTGCAATGCTTCGACGTTATAGATCCGATCCGTCACATGTGATTAATCCCTCAGAAGTTGAAATTCAATCTGACTTGAGCTATGAAGAAGAACCGATTCGTATCCTAGCTCGTGAAGTGAAAGAGTTGCGAAATAAAAGGGTTCCGTTGGTTAAGGTGTTGTGGCTAAAACACGGGATCGAGGAAGCAACCTGGGAACCCGAGAGCTCGATGAAAGAACGATATCCAAACCTATTTACCGGTAAGATTTTCGAGGACGAAAATTTCTTAAGTGAGGGAGAGTTGTGACAGCCCAAAATTGACCCTAGTCGGGAAGTGGTTTCGGGACCGCTAAACCGAGTCACCGAAAGGTTTGAATGTGATGTTTATTGTCTAGAATATGTAATCATGAATGTGTGAAAATTTCAAGCTTCGATTTAGTCGATTGCATGTGAATTTAGTCAATAGGACTTATATGAGAAAATTTTAAAATGTGATAGGTCAATGCATGAGGACCTATTAGTGCATGTGGAAGAAAAAGGGGACTTGCATGTCAAATTCCCCCTCCCTAATATGTAGTGGCCGGCCATGCTATGGGTGGAAACATGTTGGGAACATGTTGGCCTAGTGAGGTATGTAGGATAAAATATAATAAGAAGTATGGGGAATAAAGAAATGGAAAAAGGAAAGGATGTGTGTAATTGTTTCTTCCCTCCCCATTGCCGTGAAAGTAAGAAAGAAAACAAAAAAAAGTGTCCATCTTTCTTCATTTCCCCTTGGCCGAATGTTCTAAGGAAGAAAGAAAAACAAGTTGTGTTCTTTGGTTCTTCTTGGCCGAATTGAAAGGAAGAAGAAGGGAGTGAAGCAATCGGTCATCTTAGGTCACTATTAAGGTAAGGAAGTTTGTACTAGCTTTTGAAATTTTAGTTGATATTGAGTGAGTTATCAAGTGATTTTTGTAAACCATGTTGAAATTTCGATTTTGGGGGTGAGTATGGTTTTCGGCTATAAAAGATTAATAAGGGTGATGATTGTGTTTCATGCTAAACTTAGATGAATAATGGTAGTTGCTCACATCTTGATATCTATGAGTTCCTTTCTTGGTTCTACCATAGACCCCCAAAGTATATGTTTATTGGGTGTTGTTGGAGGTTTATGATAGAAGCTAATGAGTGAGAGTTTGATAGGTACCATGAGGTTAAACTTCATGGGATTGTAAGCTTGTAAGTTGGTTGATGAAATTCATGCTTTGTGAAGGTAAAAGGAGTAGAAGGAGCATTCGGCCATGAAGAAAAAAAGAGAGCAAAGGGGGAAATTTATGATGAATTAAGTGTTAAATGGAATGAAAATGATATTATATGGGGGTATGTATATTCGGCCATATGAGTAAATATATAGATGATGTTAAATTTGATTATGTATAATGGGCATTAAGATGTGGAACATAAGAAATGTAGTATATGTGGATCTACATGATGTTATAGCTGACATTGTGCATATACACATGCATTCGGCCACCTAATTGAGTATGAAGGTGGTGTTAAATCTAATTGTGATGCCCATTCCGAAGTATATATATATACATATATATATACCTAAGTATGCCATTCGTGATGTTACCTTTAATTATGTGTGTAATCGACTAAATGGGTAATTAGTGTGGATGGTTGCCGAATATACAAACATACATATGCATGTGTAATTGAATTATGAATGTTTAACAAGATGGTTAAACTAGTGAATTATTGATTAAGCTCAAGGAGCTAAAAGAGGAGAATCAAGCAAAGGCAAAGAAAAGATCACTGAGTAGCCGAGTTGGAACCGTCTTACCCAACACAAGGTAAGTCATTAAGCATGTAGTTGGTATTATTTCAAATGGTCATAATGTTTATGTATTGATGCTGAATGGAATGAATAAATATACATATATATATGCATGTACGTATGTGATGATGAAATTATTGAATGAAAAGAAAAGAGGTAAGATGTACTGAGTTGTTGATCTTGGCACTAAACGTGCGGGTATAACCATTTATGACCATGAGATTGGCGCTAAGTGCGCGGGATTAAATTGTACAGCACTATGTGTGCGATTTACTATGTTGCACTAAGTGTGCGAAATGAATATGATGCACTAAGTGTGCGAATTGACCATGCGGCACTAAGTGTGCGAGTTTGACTATGTAGCACTAAGTGTGCGATTTGATTACGTAGCACTAAGTGTGCGAGTTGATTATATAGCACTGAGTGTGCGGACTCAATATACATTCGTGAATCATTATGGACACTATGTGTGCGACACTATTGAGTCGATCGCGGACAGCGGATCGGGTAAGTGTCTTGAGTACATGGCTAATAGGTGCTATGCTTATACTTGGTGTTGAGCTCGGTAAGTTTGAACCTATGTGACAAATATACTTGAAGTCACGTACATAAAATTTATCGTAGGATGGGTGAAAGGCCGTTTAGTCGTTGATTGTAACGAAAATAAATTGATTTATGAAAATGCTTCAATGTCCTATTGATGAGTATATGGAATGTGAATGCATGAATTGATATGAAATTGAATCGATAGGTTGGAGGAACTATGGTATGGTTCGGTATGGATGGAGTAAATTGTCTCGTTCCATTTTGTTTCCTCTTGTGATAATGTTATTGATGGATGGTAGTGTATTGCTTATGACTTACTGAGTTATAAACTCACTCGGTGTTTCCTTGTCACCCATTATAGGTTGCTTGGACTCATCTATTTTTGCGGGGTCAGGCCGTCATCGAAGTCATCACACCGGATAGCAAGTTTTGGTACTTTCTTCTTAGTTGGCTTAGAAGAACATATTGGCATGTATAAGCTATTAGTTGTGTTTGAACTTTGGCATGTAAACTTTAAGCCATGCGAAAATGGCACGAATGTTCGATTGAGTTGGATCAAGGGTAGGCATGAAATGGACCTAGTTACTTTCGTAACAGATGCTGGCAGCAGCAGTGTCATGAGATTGAAAAATCACTAAAAATAGTAGGAGTGGAATTAATTGATGAATAAATTATGTAATCGAAGCTCGATGAGTCTGTTTTCATGAGGAAGTAACGAAAAGATCATATGGGCAGTATATTAATAGATAATCAGATTTTGGTGGGACAGGGCCAGAACGGTTTCTGGATTCCCTGCTCCGACTTTGGAAATTCATTATAAATTAACCAGAGATAATTAGGGGTCGTACCATATATGTACAGATTCCTCTCTGAGTCTAGTTTTCATAGAAACAAACGGCATCAGTATTGAAGCCCCGTGCAGGGAGATATCCAAATCGTAATGGGCAAAGGTCAGTGTAGTCGACCCCTGCAACATGGGAGACTTTGACTAATAAACTGTACTAATTGGCCAGACCAAAAATTCTAGAAAAAAGTACATAGATGGGCATGTGAGTGTAGTTTCTGGGAAAAATTACGAAACTGATTTTTGAGTTACGAAACTCAAGATATGATTTTTAAAACGACTAGTACACAGATTGGGCAGTGTCTGGAAAATAAATTTTATAAGGGGTTAAAGTCAGTTATCACCTCGTGTTCGACTCCGGTGTCGGTTTCGGGTTCGGGGTGTTACAATACATGTGTTCTTGAATTTTTGATGATGGAAAATGTGTATTTGTTGATAGATTGCCATGTTTTGTAAGGTGATTTTTAGTGAAATTGCATAAAAGGGACTAATTTGTGAAAAGTGTAAATTGTGCTGTTAAATGTGTGAAATATATATAAATATGGGCTGCTACGGAACCTATAGATATTCACTAGCTTAGGTTTAGTTGAAATTGTTGTAAATTGTGTTTTTATAAAATAGAGACTAAATTGAGAAAATGTGAAATTATAGGGGTTAATGTGTAAAATGTCCCAAATTCTGTGTTTTGGATGAAATTGAATGAATTGAGGGATAAAAGAGTTAATATTGAATTTATATAGATCAAGAACGAAAGAAATCAGATTTAGATTGAGGGAAATCGAAAGTTATCGAATAGTCGATCCGGCTTCTCTATTCCAACTACGAGGTAAGTTTATATGCAAATAAATGTCTTTGAATTGAATTATATATGTTTTATTATCATTGAATTGCTACGAATGTCGAACGAGAAAATACGAGCATGAATCGATGAAGTTACGACATCTGAAAGTCCCATACGAACATTAGGAATAGTATAGGATACGAATGTCATGGCATTAGGTTATTGAGATGTGATTACATGTAAGACCATGTCTGGGACATTGGCATTGTATTAAGATTATGTGTAAGACCATGTTTGGGACATTGGCATCGTTAATCGATTTCGTGTAAAACCCTGTCTAGGACAGTGGCATCAATATGTGATAACATGTAAGACCATATTTGGGATATGGCATTGTACGAGCTTATGTGATTTTCGAGTATCCTTAATGATTCTGAATGGTTCAATAGGCAAAGACAAGTTGAAAAAGAATGTGTTATGAGTTTAACGACTTAGGTACGTACGAGATTCATACAAGAACTGGAATGAGAAGTGTTGATGAAATTACAGGTGAATTTGAATATATATTCATTGAGAAAGGTTTGTGTATCTGTAAGTGTTTATTTGTATTTGGCTTATTGATAGAAATGTTGTTATTCAAGTGATAAATTTATTTGTATATGGCTTACTAAGCTTTTAAAGCTTACTTTGTGTGTTCTTCCCATGTTTTATAGGTTATCGAAGCTAGCTCAAACTAGGGGATCGTCGGGAAACATCATCACACTATCGATCATCTCATTGGTACTTTTGAAGCTTTGTACATATGGTATATGGCATGTATAGGCTATTGTTATCTTGGTATGTTTTGAGTTGTGATTATAGCCATGAGATTTGGCTTGTAAATGTTGGATTCTGGCTATTTACGTTAGCTTGAATTATATGTTTGACAAATGATATATGTGATGTGTATAATGTCTTAAGTGTTGGCTTGTTTGGAATGATGGTATGGATGCTCTTTTGGATAGTTATATGTTGTGGTATTATTGCTTGGAATTTGGTATATTTTGGTCTGTTTGAGAAGCATGATTTGGTTGATAAAAGGGTGAGAAAATTTATTTAGGAGTTATGTAAGTTTATGATGATTTTGGTATATTGATTTGGTATGTTTTTTATTATGGAATTGAGTAGTTGAATTGGTTGATGATAGATGGCATGATATGTGTGTAAATTGGCATGTTTTGGCTGCCTATATATGTGTTGAAATGATACCATTTTGATTACTAGGTGAGCATGAGAAAAGGGTGGCAAAATGGCTTTGTAATTGGCCTATTTTTGTCCACACGGGTAGAGACACGGGCGTGTATCTCAGCCGTATGCAACAAATGGTCATGCTACACGGTCGTGTGTCCCCTGGGGTACCCTTCGAATTAAAGTCAGTATACCCTACAGGCTTGGCACGACCCAAACACACCGGTGTGTCTACTGGTCGTATATGGCACACGGGCTGGCACATGGGCGTGTGGTCGGCCGTGTGACCCAAGTCAATAACCTCCCCAGTTTTTCCATGGCCATAGCACACGGACGTGTCCTTCGCCATGTGGTACAAGTCAGTATGTATGCCATGCTTTCACAGGGCTTGTGACACAGGCATGTCTGGTAACCGTGTTAGGCACATAGCTTGTTCACACGGGCGTGTAACCTTTAAAAGTTTAAAAATTTTATAAGTTTCTCAAAGTTTTTGAATGTTATCGGTTTAGTCCCGAACCACTTCTAAGCATGTTTTAAGGTCTCGTAGAACCTTATAAGGGACAAAGTAATTAAGATGAATAGGTTTTAATGATGATTGCAAAAATGTATGATTTATGTCATGGTTGATCGGTAATACCTCGTAACCCTATTTTGGCGATGGATATGGGTTTTTCACCAATGATTACTTGGGAGTTCTTTTAATCTGAATTTCCCAAGAAATGTATAAGTCAGTGATTTCTTGATTAGAAGCATAAAGAGTTCTAGAATTGAAATAAGGTCGAATCATTGTGACTGAGTACAAAAGAGAATTTGTGCGATTGAGCAAATATGCTCGGGAATATTTTTCTACTGAAGAGATCATGTGTAAATGATTCATTGATGGACTGAACAAAGATATAAAGCTATTAGTTGGGATTTTGGAAATCAAAGAATTTGTTGTTTTAGTTGAAAGGGCATGTAAAGCCGAAGATCTCAGTAAAAAAAAGAGAAAAACTGATTTTGAAGCAAGAGATTCGAGAAAGAGATCAATTAATAAGTATTATCATTCTGCATTGAAGAAATTTTGAGACTCGTTTAATCATTCTAATGCATCGATGGGACATTCAAACAGAGATCGAGTAAGACAACAGTCAAGCTCCAAAGCTCTAGCTATTTCGATAGCTAGTGTTAGGAGTGCGAGACTTAACCGACTTGAATGTAAACATTATGGTAAAAAGCATCCTGATGATTGTAGATTGAATGATCGGGCCTATTTTAAATGTGGATCATTGGTTCATTTTATCCATGATTGTTTGGAGTTGGCTGGTATACCAACCAGAAACATGGGAAATGTGAGTGGTAGCCAGAAAGCGACTAAAGACTCTACTGTGAGGTCAGAGGCGAGAGCACCTGCATGAGCCTATGCTATCCGCGCTCGCGAAGAAGCGTCATCTCCAAGCATCATTACTGGTACTTTTACTCTCTATGATACTAAAGTTATTGCATTGATAAGTCCAAAATCAACTCATTCGTATATATGTGTGAATTTAGTATCCAGTAAGACTTTGCCTGTAGAGTCTACTGAATTTGTAATTAGAGTATCGAACCTCTTAGGCAAGTGCGTGTTGGTTGATAAAGTGTGCAAGAACTGTCCATTGATGATTCAGGATATTTGTTTTCCAACTGATTTAATGCTATTACCATTTGACGAATTTTGATATAATTCTGGGTATGGATTGGTTAACGCTGCATGATGCTGTTATGAATTGTAAACGAAAGATGATTGATCCGAGATGTCAAAATAATGAGATTATCCGAATTGAGCCAAATGATCTAAATGATTTGCCAACAGTGATTTCATCGATGTTGGCTCAAAAATATGTGTGAAAGGGTTGCGAAGCTCACTTAGCTTATGTGCTTGATACGAAAGTGACTGAAAAGAAGATTGAATCAGTGCCAGTTGTGTGTGAGTATCCAGATGTGTTTCCTGAAGAGTTACTAGGTTTACCATCGATCCGAGAGATTGAGTTTGGCATTGAGTTAATGTCGAGTACAACGCCAATATCGGTAGCTCCGTACAGAATGACTCCGACAGAGTTAAAAGAATTGAAAGCTTAGTTGCAAGAACTAACGGATAGAGGTTTTGTAAGACCGAGTTTCTCACCTTGGGGTGCTCCTATGTTGTTTGTGAAAAAGAAAGATGGCACGATGAGAATGTGTATAGATTACCGATAGCTTAACAAAGTGACAATCAAGAACAAATATCCACTACCGCGAATTGATGATTTGTTTGACCAATTGAAAGGGACTACAGTGTTTTCAAAGATAGATTTGAGATCGAGCAATTACCAGTTGCGAGTTAGAGATTTTGATGTGCCGAATACTACATTTAGAACGAGGTATGGTCATTATGAATTTTTAGTTATGCTTTTCAGACTAACGAATGCACATGCTATCTTAGACTTAATGAACTGAATTTTTAGATCGTATCTAGATCGATTTGTTGTTGTGTTCATAGATGATATTTTGATATATTCACGAGAAGAAATTGAGCATGCCAAGCATTTGAGAATTGTATTACAGAACATGCGTGATAAGTAATTATATGCAAAGTTCAGTAAATGTGAATTTCGGTTGTGTAAGGTTGGTTTTCTGGGGCATATTGTGCCAGCATCAAGTATCGAGTTGATCCGAGCAAGATTTCTGCAATAATGGATTGGAAGCCTCTGAGAAATGTATCCGAAGTCTTCAGTTTTTTAGGACTAGCTGGCTATTATAGACGATTTGTGAAAGGTATTTCGATGATTGCGACTCCGTTGACAAGACTACTTCAGAAAGATGTAAAGTTTGAATGGTCTGAGAAATGTCAAAAAAGTTTTGATCAGCTAAAAACTCTTTTAATTGAAGCTCCAGTGTTAGTACAGCCAGAATCGGGTAAAGAATTTGTGACCTATAGTGATGCATCGTTGAATGGTCTAGGTTGTGTTTTGATGCAGGAAGGCAAAGTCATAGCTTATGCCTTAAGACAGTTGAAACCACATGAAAAGAATTACCCGACACATGATTTAGAGTTAGCAGCCATTGTGTTTGCATTAAAGATTTGGTGCCATTATATTTTTGGTGAAAAATGTCATGTTTATTCAGATCACAAGAGTTTAAAATATCTGATGACTCAAAAAGATTTGAATTTGCAATAGAAGAGATGGCTAGAATTGTTAAAAGATTACAAGCTAGTGATTGACTATCATCTGAGAAAAGCAAATGTTGTTGCTAATGCTTTAAGCCAAAAATCTTTGTTTGCTTTGCATAGAATGAATACTCAGTTGGCTATATTTGATAACGGCTCAATTGTAGCTGAGTTGAAAGTGAGACCGTTGTTTTAAAGCAGATTTGTGAAGCTCAGAAAGTTGATAATGAAATGTTAGCAAAATGAACTCAATGTGATTTGAGCCCTAATTCAGAGTTTCAAGTTGATTCAGATGATTATTTAAGATTTAGAAGTCGATTATGTGTTCTGAGAAATTCAGAGTTGATTCAGATGATTTTGAGTGAAGCACATAGTAGTCGTTTATCTATTCATCTGGGAAGCACGAAAATGTATAACAATTTGAAACAGCTCTATTGGTGGTATGGCATGAAACGGGACATTTTAGAGTTCGTTTCTAAATTTTGATTTGTTAGCAGGTCAAAGTGGAACATCAAGTTTCGTCTGGTTTATTGCAACCAATTATGATTCCCGAATGGAAATGGCTATGGATTTTGTTTCGAGTTTGCCCCTATCTCCAAGTAAGAAAGATGCAATCTGGATTGTTGTTGACCGGCTGACAAAATTAGCTCATTTCATTCCTATGCATACAGATTATTCGCTTGACAAGTTAGTTGAGTTGTATATCTCTAAGGTTGTAAGATTACACGGAGTACCTATTTCTATTGTTTCAAATAGAGATCCGAGATTCACATCGAGATTTTAGAAGAAATTGCATGATGCACTTGGTACAAAACTATATTTTAGTACTGCATTTCAGCCGCAAACGGATGGTCAATCCAAGAGAGTTATACAGATACACAAAGATATGTTGAGATGTTGCATTCTTGAGTTCGAAGGTACGTGGGAAAAGTATTTGCCGTTGATTGAATTCGCGTATAACAACAGCTTTCAATCGAGTATTAAAATGGCACCGTACAAAGCTTTATATGTTCAAAAGTGTTGGACACCATTGTACCGGACAGAGCTTAGCGAAAATAAGATTCACGGGGTCGATCTGATTAGAGAAATAGAAGAAAAAGTGAAAGTGATCCGTGATAGTTTGAAACCAGCGTCAGATCATCAAAAATCATATGCAAACTTGAAAAGAAAAGATATCGAGTTTCATATCAATGATAAAGTGTTTTTAAAAGTATCTCCGTGGAAGAAAATACATCGATTAGGTCGTAAAGGCAAATTGGGTCCGCGATTCATCAAACCGTATGAGATTATTGAGCGAGATAGACCAGTGGCTTAGCGATTAGCATTGCCGTTTGAGTTAGAAAAGATTCTTAATTATTTCATGTATCGATTCTTCGACGATACCAATTTGATCCCTCGCATGTATTTCCCCGACTGAAGTTGGGATTCAGTCTGATCTATCATATAGTGAAGAACTGATCCGGATTCTAGCTCGTGAGATCAAAGAGATGAGAAATAAAAGAATAGCGTTAGTAAAAATATTGTGGCATCGACACGGAGTTGAAGAAGCTACATGGGAACCCGAGAATGCTAGGAGAAAGCAATATCCAAACCTATTCGCTGGTAAGATTTTCAAGAACGAAAATCCCTAAGGGGGGAGAGTTGTAACAGCTCGATTTTAGTAAATCAGAATAGTGGTTTCGGAACCAAAAATCTGAGGTTGTAAAATTATTTTTAATATTATTTTTGGTGTTTATAGCATGTAGATATGTATGTGTGAAAGTTTCGTGAAATAATTCTATCCTTTGAGTGTTTAATTTGATAAATGGAATAAATCGCGTAAAATGCAAAAATTGTATTCCACTTGTTAAAAGTGCTTAATTGCCATGGCTTATTAAATGTGAGGTCCTTATGATGTAATTAGACCATGATTAGTGGAATTTGACATAAATGGCCAACCATTAAATGTTTTGTTAATGTTTTAATTAAGGTTAAAATAGTATTTTGGTTATTAAGGTTAATTAAATTTTTAAAAAAAGCCAAATTTTAGCTCATTCCTTTCTTTCTTGGTCGAATATTAAAAGAAAAGAAAGCTTTGAAGAACATTTAGGGTTCGGCCATTGTTCATCTTGGTTAAGGTATGATTTTTGATCGGTTTTTTATGATGTTGCTTTG
Source organism: Gossypium hirsutum (assembly GCF_007990345.1). NCBI lineage: Eukaryota > Viridiplantae > Streptophyta > Magnoliopsida > Malvales > Malvaceae > Gossypium > Gossypium hirsutum. The sequence goes on from NC_053431.1 coordinate 69,353,537, forward strand.
AGTACTAGCTAGCCCATGCCTCAATTTTTTAATGATTTTGAAAGTTTTCATTGATGAATTCATGTGTTTTTTAATGTTTGATGATGGAAAATGAGTATTTGTTGATAGATTGCCATGTTTTGTAAGGTGATTTTTAGTGAAATTGCATAAAAGGGACTAATTTGTGAAAAGTGTAAATTGTGTTGTTAAATGTGTGAAATATATATAAATATGGGCTGCTACGGAACCTATAGATATTCACTAGCTTAGGTTTAGTTGAAATTGTTGTAAATTGTGTTTTTATAAAATAGGGACTAAATTGAGAAAATGTGAAATTATAGGGGTTAATGTGTAAAATGTCCCAAATTCTGTGTTTTGGATGAAATTGAATGAATTGAGGGATAAAAGAGTTAATATTGAATTTATATAGATCAAGAACGAAAGAAATCAGATTTAGATTGAGGGAAATCGAAAGTTATCGAATAGTCGATCCGGCTTCTCTATTCCAACTACGAGGTAAGTTTATATGCAAATAAATGTCTTTGAATTGAATTATATATGTTTTATTATCATTGAATTGCTACGAATGTCGAACGAGAAAATACGAGCATGAATCGATGAAGTTACGACATCTGAAAGTCCCATACGAACATTAGGAATAGTATAGGATACGAATGTCATGGCATTAGGTTATTGAGATGTGATTACATGTAAGACCATGTCTGGGACATTGGCATTGTATTAAGATTACGTGTAAGACCATGTTTGGGACATTGGCATCGTTAATCGATTTCGTGTAAAACCCTGTCTAGGACAGTGGCATCAATATGTGATAACATGTAAGACCATATTTGGGATATGGCATTGTACGAGCTTATGTGATTTTCGAGTATCCTTAATGATTCTGAATGGTTCAATAGGCAAAGACAAGTTGAAAAAGAATGTGTTATGAGTTTAACGACTTAGGTACGTACGAGATTCATACAAGAACTGGAATGAGAAGTGTTGATGAAATTACAGGTGAATTTGAATATGTATTCATTGAGAAAGGTTTGTGTATCTATATGTGTTTACTTGTATTTGGCCTATTGATAGAAATGTTGTGATTCATATTATAAATTTATTTATATATGGCTTACTAAGCTTTTAAAGCTTACTTTGTGTGTTCTTCCCATGTTTTATAGATTATCGAAGCTAGCTGGAAACACAAAAATTTATGCACTTTTTCATACCATTTTTAACTTAAATTCATGTGAATTCTGTTAAATTCTTGATGAAAAATAATTAACTTTTATAAAAATAATTAAAGTGCACTTAAAATATGAATATATTGAATTTTAGTTAATTTCATAATTATTTTTTATTAATTTTGGTTATTTTCGACAGAATTGCACAAAGGGCGAAAAATGGCATGACAGACACTACTAGAAGCACAAAACCAAAAAGCAATTTGAAGTACCGAGGCAAATTAATTTCTAGCCTAAGACGGTCCAAAATTATGTGTATTAATTCATAATTTAATTAATTTTAATTTATATCCAAGTTAATTTGGGTTAATAAATTATTATTATTTAATTATGAAAAAATGGTCCGATTGAACCTAACCGAGTGAACCGAACCGACCAAGAAAAGGACAGCCCAAAACCGTCCAAGTGCTAACCCAATTCAGCTCATTAGCTGATTATTTAAGCTGCAAAGAAGCCCTTGAAGACTTGTTCAAATTGCAATTCAGCCCCTCTACAATTGGTGGCTTTGAAGATTTGCCCCAAGCCATATTTAGCAAAGTAGAAGCCATCAACTTTGCCACATAAGTGGCCGGCCAAGGGTGGCTCTTTGGCTACTATTTTTAGCAAATTTTAGCTGTCACATTCAGCTATAAAAACCCCCCTTGGCTGATCATTCAGCACATCCCTCATTCATTCAAATCTCTTCTCTCTTCTCTTATTTTCTCCTCTCATTTTTCCATTCAAAGTCAATTGCTCTCTTGCCAATTTCTCCTCTTGGAAAAGGGGTATTCTTCAGCCATTTTGGAGCAACAATTGAGTGTTCATAGCAACCATGATCGGCAAGGACAACAAAGAAGGAAGAATGGAGCAACCTAGTCAAAGCCATGAAAAACAGCAGATTTGATTCTTGTTCCCTATCTCTTTAATTTTTGTTGTTGTTATGATGAACATATCTATGAATATTTATGTTGTTTGAATGGTTAATTTAATCATCTTAGATTGAATTTAATTCATGTTGGTTTGATTGCATTTCATCTACTTAAATTATTAAAATTGTGTTTATGCTGTTATAGGCCTCGGTAAAATGCTTGATTAAGTAAAATCATGCCCAAGTTATTCTTGCATTACAATTATGAGGTAACTAATGAATTAGTTATTTAAACGGACTGAAATTGTAATTAATGGACACAATACTTAATCAGTGCATGTTTATTCTTCGAAGGTGGCTGAAGGTTAAATTAGCATTGTATTTGGCGATACATTTGACTTGCATAACTTGCAAGATTATTTTGATTAAACTATTTCAAGGTAAGGATACCTTGTTACCTCACATAGTCTTTTATGTGCTTATTAGATTTAATTAATGATTTGAATTAACACAGGGATTAGCAAGAGATTAGTTCAATTTAATGAGTATGTATGTGTCATAACATGTTTACTTATTAAAATCTATTTAATCGTTTGAATTAACATAGGGATATGTTAAGAGATGAATGGATTTGTATAGGTGAGTAAGTTCATAAGTTAGCAAATTACTGAGTTGCCGTGACTTTATTCGTAACAACATAAACATGAGTTTAATAATTCTAAGTTAAAGAAATATAATTAAATCAACACAATTATGTCATCTTGATTAAATCATATTTTGAAATTGTGCATTTGAGATTTATTTATTTAGTTTACTTAATTTAAAATCTTAGTTTTTAATCACCCTCTTCAAACAAAATAATTTTCTTCACCAAAGTGTTTTAAATAGCATTCATAAATAATTCTTTTCACAGTCCTTGTGCGTACGATAACTCGACATTTACTTGTCACTTTATTACTTGTTGCGATTGTGTACACTTGCACATTTCCGTCATTCCAAGTTTTTAACATCGTTGCCGGGGACTGTTTTAAAAAGTTATTAGTTTTGAATTTGTTAGTTTTGCATTTTGGTTTAATTTTCTATTTAATTTCAAACTTAGTTAATTTTCCTGTGATTATTTCAAGTGTTTATGAGTATTGACCGAGTTATTGACCTACTCCTTGTAGACCTTGAGATTGAACGAACTTTTCGATAGTGAAGAAGACAAGCAAGTCAAAGAAGGACTGAAGAAATGAACTTTGAAAATGCAAATCAAGGAAACAGAGCAAACCCTGCTCAAAATCGTATCCTTATTACTGATGATAGGGATAGAGCTTTAAAACAGTATGTCGTGCCAGTGTTTAATGATCTTAATCCGAGTATTAGGAGACCCGAAATTGAGGCACAACAGTTTGAGCTGAAGCCAGTCATGTTCCAGATGCTTCAGACTGTAGGCCAATTCAGTAGAATGCCTACTGAAGATCCTCACCTACACTTAAGACTATTTATGGAGGTGAGCGATTCTTTCAAGTTAGTCAGAGTACCTGAAGATGCATTATGATTGAAGTTGTTCCTGTATTCACTAAGGGACAGAGCTCGAGCCTGGTTGAACTCATTGCCACCATACTCAATTTCCACATAGCAAGAGTTAGCAAAAAGATTCCTTATGAAGTATTTCCCGCCTAGCAAGAATGCTAAGTTGAAGAACGAGATCATTACTTTCCAACAAATGGATGATGAGTCCTTGTTTGAGGCATGGGAAAGGTACAAAGAATTATTATGGCAGTGCCCTCATCACAGAATTCCACATTGCATCCAACTTGAGACATTTTATAATGGTCTCAATGCTCACACGAGGATGGTAGTGGATGCTTCTGCTAACGGTGCTCTCCTTTCTAAGTCTTATAACGAGGCTTATGAAATTATTGAGAGGATTGCCAACAACAATTATCAATGGCCAACCAATCGAGCAGTGTCAGGAAGATGAGTTGCTAGAATACATAAAGTGGACGCTCTTACTTCACTCGCATCTCAAGTATCATCAATATCCTCAATGTTAAAAAATCTTACTACTAATGGGTCTAACAGTCTTACAGCACAGCCACCAAATCAATTTCAAAGTATAGCCTGTGTTTATTGTGAGGAACGACATTTGTTCGAAGAATGTCCATCGAACCCAAAATCCTTGTATTACATGGGTAACCAGAACCAAAATTTAGGAAGGCAAAGACTACAATCCAATTTCTATAACCCATCATGGCGAAATCACCCCAATTTTTCCTGGAGTAACCAAGGGGTTGAAACCAATAACACTTACACCCAACCTAAACCAACCCAGCCACCTAGATTCCCCCAGCAAGTTCAGAATCCAGCTCAAGATGAATCATCCAATAGCTTAGAGAATTTACTGAAGGCATACATGGAAAAAACGACGCTACTCTAAGGAATTTGGAGAATCAAGAGGGCCAACTTGCTACTGAACTCAGGAACTGACCACAAGGTGATTTACCTAGTGATATGGAGAATCCGAGGAACCTGAGGAAGAAGCATTGCAAAGCATTAACATTGAGGAGTGGAAAGACAGTAGAATCTAACACCATCGAAGCTGAAAATGAGCAAGCTAATGCTCAAGATTCAGAGGAAGTTCAACCTAGTGCTGAAATTGTAGTTTCACAAGAACCAAAATTTACAAAACCTGACAAGGTAATTTCAGAACCAGCTAGTGCTAATAAACTAATAAATTTGTTAGATGCAGAATTGCCACAGAAGACAAATCAACCAGTTCCAGTAAAGAAACCACCACCAACCTACTCTCAAAGACTTCAAAAGCAGAAGTAGGAGATTCAATTCAAGAAGTTCCTAAACGTACTCAAGCACCTTCATATCAACATCCCATTGGTTGAAGCACTTGAGCAAATGCCGAACTACATCAAATTCATGAAGGATATCCTGTCAAAAAACAAAGACTTGGAGAATTTGAGATGATAGCTATGACGACGGAATGCAGTGCATATCTTCAAGACAAACTACCCCCAAAGTTGAAGGATGCTGGATGTTTTACCATCCCTTACAACATTGGAGCAACATATTGTGGTAAGGCATTATGTGACTTAGGTGCGAGTATTAACTTGATGCCTATGTCAATATTTAGGAAGTTAGCGATAGGTGAAGTTAGACCTACTACGGTTACACTTCAATTAGCAGATCGATCCTTGGCACATCTAGAAGGAAAAATCGAGGATGTATTGGTATGTGTAGATAAATTTATCTTCCCTACTAATTTTGTTATTCTAGAAATTGAAGCAGACAAAGAAGTGCCAATTATCTTAGGAAGACCGTTCTTAGCAACCGGAAGGACCCTTATTGATGTGCAAAAGGGCGAGCTTACTATGCGTGTTTAGGATGATCAGGTAACATTTAACATTTCTAAGTCTATGTGATTTCCTGACACAATTGATGATTGTTCTGCAGTATCTGATTCAGAGGATTTAATAGTAGAGAAGAAGCTCAACTACGTTGAGGATCCGTTGGAACAAATTTTGACATCAGATCCTCCAAATGATGAAGAGGAGGATAAATACTTAGCTTTGTTGGAAACTAATCAAAAGGGATTTAATCCGCAATCCCATTTTGAATCTTTAAAATTAGAGAAAAGGGATTGTGCCCAACCAAAAGCATCAATCGAGAAGCCACCTAAATTAGAAATCAAGGTACTACCTTCATATTTAAAATATGTTTATTTAGGTAACACTTCTACTTCGCCTGTGATTGTTTCAGCAGAATTAACTAGTGAGTAAGAAGAGAAACTCCTCCTTATATTGAAACAATTCAAGAAGGCTATCAGATGGACCATAGCTGATATTTGCAGTATAGTCCATCTTTATGCATGCACAATATCATACTAGAAGATGGCGAAAAAGGGACGATTGATGGACAACGAATACTGAACCCCATTATGAAGGCTGTAGTCAAGAAAGAAATCATCAAGTGGTTAGATGATTATACCCATCTCAGACAGTTCATGGGTAAGTCTGGTCCAGTGCATGCCAAAGAAATGAGGTACTACGGAAATCAAATCTGAGAATAACGAGTTAATACCAACTAGAACGGTTACGGGATAGAGAATTTGCATCGATTACTGGAAGCTGAACAAAGAGACTAGAAAAGATCACTTTCCTTTTCCGTTTTTGGACTAGATGTTGGATAGACTCGCAGGGCAAGACTATTACTATTTTCTAGATGGATACTCAGGGTATAATCAAATTACAGTAGCACCGAAAGATTAGCACAAGACAACATTCACCTACCTGTATGGTACATTTGCATTTAGACGCATGCCATTTGGTTTATGCAATGCACCTACTACATTTCAAAGATGTATGACGTCTATTTTTACTGACATGGTTGAGAAATATTTAGAAGTTTTTATGGATGATTTTTCAGTATTCGGAGATACATATGATGATTGTAACACCCCAAACTTGGCCCGAACGTTAGGGCTAGATCCAGCGTGTCACATTGTAGTGTTTTATCGAAAACCTTATTTTCATTGAAAACCCTTCTTTAAAATAAAAACCTAGAGTAAAATCTCAGTTTCTATTTGTTGCTTTCAAAGCGAGGTGTATAAAAAAAATAAAACTATTCCTTCTTGTATGATAATAATTACTTTGTAAAATCTCTTTTTAGTTGCGGAAGCTTTATTTAAAACTGATGATCTATGAAAACTTGTCATTTAAAAATTGAGTTGCGAAAACGTGGTATTAAAAAATAGTTATGGTTTTAAGAAAACCATGTTCTACTTCTAGCAAATATAAAGCATAATAATAAATATAATCCTAATTCGAATAATAACCAGAGCAAAGGCCTTATTACATTCCGGACTGAAATAACTTTAAATACTAAAAATTATAGGCTTAAGAAAACAAGTCCAAGTCGTCTTGCTAGCTGGCCACCTCGGAGTCCCTCCAACCGTCAAACCACCTACTGAGGATCACCTGAGAAAAATAAAAGAGGGGGTGAGTTTTCGAAACTCAGTGTGTACAACCCTCGGCAAATAAAAAAGCATGCAATAGAAAGTCTTTTTAGGCCTAAGCCCAATTCAATATCAGAACAGATGAAAAGCAAACAAATATGCACGGATCCCACCCATCCAATCGCTACACACCATCTCTATCCCCCGATACACACCATGTGGGGATATAAATGACCCACCCATCCGATACACTCCAATAGTAGCCTAGTTGCAGTACTACCTTCATTGCAGCAAGCTGCTAATCAAATATGGGGCTTAATAGCCATCGGTGGATCCACGATCGTCAAGCAACCATGCGATCCTCATATACTTCCTCTGTTCCATGATTCCCAACCCATATGCAACCTAAACAGAATATCATATGAATACAGCAGGTATACATGTAACATCCATAAATCTTACATTCCACACATAGGGGTATTTTAGTCATTTTTGCCCTTAGGGGTTTTCTTGGTAATTTCTCTTTATTATGGGTTTATTACTTACCTTGGCCCGTTAACAAGTCCTCGTTGGCTAAAGTGAACAGATACTATGCACAAGGTAGGATTCTAGAGAAGATGAGGTGAGTCATCAAGACCGCTTAAGTACCAAGCTCTCCCTAGATCCAATCCTAGACATGCATATACCCATTGCCACACCTTAACCTTATGACTCGTCCACGTTTGCAATTAATTAATTATTTAAGTTTTATCCCTGATTGAGTAGTTACCAAAAACTGGGTCCACAACCCCTTACTAAACACTAACAGATCTATACTTATTCGTTTGGGCCCTTTAGGCCCAATCACATTCATATGGCCCATCAGGCCCAATCACATTCATAGTCATGCAATCGTATGATTTTTCATCACATAGTAACAAATTTCCAATTTTGCCTATTATGGGCCCTACAGCCCATTGGGCCCATTTAGCTCATTCTGGCTCGGTTGGCCAATACACGGCCCAAGTCCATGGAACCGCTCATGAGGCCTCTGATAACCTATCAGTTTTCCCCCTTACGAGTGTTCGCGCACTCGCAAGACTATTGTAGCTAAACTTCCAGCTTTTCGACATTTCGAGATTTGCTAGTCTACTATGTGTGTGCAGTGTATGTACATACCTGGTACTAACACGTGTCACGATCTCCTTAGCCACGAACCTAAAAATGATGCCACTCAACGATTAATCACACACTTATCAAATACGATCACCAAAAACCGAAAACCTTACAATTGCCTTACCTTGAACGACAAGCCTTAACAGCCCTTCTTTGATCACTAATCACGAGTATTTCTTAAATCTGCATCAATCTTAATCATTAAGAACTAAACAAAAAGTGACTCGCAAATCATCTTAAGTCACTCTTAAATCATCCATGACCATTTGGCCAACCTTAACCAATAAAAGAGGAATACTTACCCAAAACCCCAAAACGCCAAAGGACCAATTCGGTAGAGATCTAAAATCTGAGATTCGATACTAATCCCCTACCAAAACTGATTTAGAAAGAGTGAGGGAGAGAAGAAATCGATACTAGGAAGACCAACTAAAAGAAAGTAAAGCACTTACGCAAGAATCGATCGGCCAACGTTGAAGAAAAAGTGGCAGCACAACATGATTTTTGCCAAAAGAATTTCGACTTTATAGAAAGTAGCTAGGAGCGAGAAAAAAAGAGTTTGATGAGAAAGGAAGGGAAGAACTCGGCACAAACTAAAAAAGAAAGAATAAGGGATTTTGGCTTTTAGATATTTAAAGAGAAAAGTGTTTTCGGTAAAAAGAAAGGAAGAATTCGGCATTAGCCTTGAATTCCCAAAATCAGCACCTATATATACTATGGCCGAATTTACCTATCCCCAAATTCCCAATTCGGATCCACTTCTCTACACCCCTCATCTCCTAACTTTTCTCCCTGATAACTCTTTAATCCCTTCCTTAAATTTCTCCTCTGATCACTCCCTTCAGAGTTCACATCCAACGCCACTACTGGCCATTTATTGAGCAAAAATAAATCTTTCTTTTGAGCAAGGAGGGATTCGAACCCCAAACCTCCTTGCCATGCATGTGATGCCACCTCTAAGCCCCACATGTGATGCTATTTGCCACTTCAACACAAGGCTCCTTGTGTCCAATTCCTCCTTCATTTATTTAAAAACCCAAACTACTTGCCATCAAGATTCTTTTAATTATTAAACTATAATTTCCTTTACCCCAAATTTCAAACTCATAACTTAACCAAGGCCTATTATCACATAAATAACACTTGACTAGGAAGATTAAGCACACCTTTTATCAAAACCAAAAAAAAAGTTCGGTATTTTTGGGCGTTACAATGATTGCCTAGCCAATCTAGCCAAGGTACTAAGGCGATGCGAAGAATCAAACCTAGTACTCAACTAGGAAAAGTACCATTTCATGGTACGAGAAGGGATTGTTTTAGGGCATCGGATAACAAGACATGGAATAGAGGTTGATAAAGTAAAGGTAGATGTTATTGAGAAACTCCCACCTCCACGTCTGTAAAGGGTGTTAGGAGCTTTTTGGGCCACGCCGATTTCTACCGAAGATTCATCAATGACTTCTCCAAAATTACTAAACCCTTATGCAAATTATTGGAGAAGGACACGACGTTTAAATTTGATGAAGAGTGCTTAAGAGCTTTTAACGATTTGAAGAGTCGATTAGTTTCGACACCCATAATCGTCACACTAGACTGGGATTTTCCATTTGAATCGATGTGTAACACAAGTGACTTCACGATAGGAGCTGTCATGGGTTAACGAAGGAACAAATTTATTCATCTCATCAACTATGCGAGTCAAACACTGACAGGAGCTCAACTAAATTATACGGTAATAGAAAAAGAGTTACTTGCTATTATGTTTGCTTTTGACAAGTTTCGATCTTATCTTGTAGGTACCAAAGTGACTGTCTATACGGACCACACGGCAATTAAGTATTTGTAACATCCCAAAATAATGCCTAAATGGAATAGTGGTTGTGAAACCACGAATCTGAGGTCAAAAAATTTATTTCGATTAAGTTTTAAGGTTTATTCATTGATTGAATAATTGTGTGAAAATTTCGTGAAGAAATTTTATGTATAAGTGCCTAATTTGATAATTAGGACTAAATTGTAAAATTAGCAAAATGTGTGTTCTACATAATAAAGGGGATTTAATTGAAATGGGTTCTTAAATTGGAGGTCCTTATTTATAATTAGACCATTATATTTAAGTTTGGACAAAAATGGGCAAGAATAGGACAAATTTGAAAGAAAAGCGTTAAGGGCATTTTGGTCATTTAATAATTAAAAGAATTAAAAAGGGAAAATAAAGCCAAAATTGGTCCATCTTCTTCATGGAGGCCGAATATAGCATGGGGGAAGCCAGGGTTAGGGTTTCCAAGCTTTCTAAGCTCAATTGTAAGTCTGTTCTAGCCTCGTTTTTAATGTTCTTTATGTTTTTGGAGTCCCGATAACTTGATTTAGCTTATTCTAGCAATAATTCATGCTAGGGTTCATATTTGGGAAAATACCCATAGGTTAAATGTGTTTATTTTGATGTTTTATGGTAGAATATGAAGCTTGAAATTATGTTAAACAACTTTTGTTAAGGGATTTTAAGTGAAAACGAGTAAAACGACATAATCGATAAAAATACCTAATATTTATAAGTACATGATATAGTGGGAATTTGATGTTGCCATAGAAGGTAAAAATGTTCAGCGTTTCATAAAACATAAGAAAAACGGATAAATTTTAATTTCAGAACCTAGGGGCAAATTCGTAACTCTGTAAAGGTTTAAGGGCAAAATTGTAATTTTTCCAAAGTTTGAGTTAGAGAATGTTTTGAATAGTACATTAATTAAATAGGTGAAATATGATGTTTTAAATCCCGAAAAGTGAGATTTGGACCTAGAACGGGAGAAAAACCGAAAATCAGAAAAGTTGGTAAAATGGTCGTTTTGGTATTGAGGTAAGTTCATATTTTTAATAAGCATTTAATTATGCATATTTGAATGATAAATTGCTATTTTGGCCATAAATACTTTAGTATTAAGTTTCAGATATAATGATTAATGTTCGATAATAATTCAATATTGGAAAGAGTACTTGTATAATTTATATGTAAGACCATATTTTGTATTATGGCTTTGTATGATAACAAGAAAGTATTGACTAGCATAGTTTGATGAGAATAAGTTAAGTTGATGATATGATGAGATTGAGAATGTAAGCATGTAAGTTGAGTAGCATTTTATTATTATGCAATTATTGTTATTAGTATTGTTATTATTGAGTTATGCGACTAACCTTGAGAATTTGAGCAAGTAAGTTTCAGCTATGACTTGACAAGGCATTGATATCTAAAAGTCCATGGTTGTACCATGGCAATTAAGGAAGAATTGACGAAAAATTCCATGTTCATAACATGACATTTAAGGAGGAATTGACGGTTAAGGATACCATGTAAGACCATGTCAAGACATGGCATCGGCATTAATTAAGGACTCCATGTAAGACCACACCAAGATGTGGCATTGGCACTAAGACAAGGATACCATGTAAGACCATGTTTGGAACATGGCATTTGGTAAGACAAGGATACCATGTAAGACCATGTTTGGAACATGGCATCTGGTAAGATAAGGATATCATGTAAGACAATGCCAAGGCATGGCATTGATAAGTTCTATAAGGCAAGGAAATCATGTAAGACCATGTCAAGACATGGCATTGATGAGTTACTATAAGGCAAAGGTCCCATGTAAGACCATGCCATGGCATGGCATTAGTGAGTTCATAAGGCAAGGATACCACATAAAACCATGTCAAGACATGGCAATGCTAAGTTCAAAAAGGAAAAGGTTCCCGAGTAATCCAAAGAGTAAGTCAAAGAAACGACAAGGTGAGAACATGAAGAAAGAGTACAGGTATGCATTTAAAGCTTATTTAATATTGATATTGTAAGTAATTGAGATTATCAAGTAAGTGATGAGTTTTCAGTTATGCTTGTGACACTTTATGACATGATTGGCAATATGCCTATATTATGAAAGAGTATTCATGTGTTAAGTGAGATGTTGTAGGTATGTAAGCAAGCTATTAAGAAAGGTGTCTTTTGTATTCTGAGCCTTTGGTAAGGTTACTGATGAGCAAGATGGGAAAGTAAGAACTAAACATTATTTAAGCAAATTATGACAGCATAGTAGTAAGCTAAATTGATTGCTAATGCTTATTATTTTACATGTGAACTTACTAAGCTTTATAAGCTTACTTCTTTCACTTTCCCATGTTTCAGAGTACTTAAAAGCAAGCTCGGGTTGGAGTTCATCGGAGATCACTTCACACTATCGATTATCAAGTTACCAAATGGGTATCTTCGTTTACAAACGTTCTAGTTTATGTCATGTATAAGGACTTAGCCATTTTGTGTGTATGTCCTTATGATATGGCTAAAGAATGGTATGTAAATATTTGAGAATTATTAGCTATTGAAATGGCTAATGAAGAACATGTTTCGATGTTATGTATGCCTAAATGGTAGTTAATACAAAGAAATCATGAAAAAGTGAAATTAGCATTAAAATAGTATTGAACAATAGCAGTGATGTGACCTTGAAAAATCACCAAAAATAGTTTAAATAGAATTAGGTTATGAATGAGATTTATAATTAAAGCTTATTGAGTCTATTTTCATATGAAAGAAACAAAGTAATCAAAAGAAGTGTATATTAAGAGATATTTCAATTTTAGTGAGACAGAGTCAGAGCAATTTCTGAATCTCCTATTTTGACTTTATAAATTCACTAAAAATTGTAAAAAAAAAAAGAATTAGGAGTTATAGTTTATATTTCTAGATTCCTTAGTGAATCTACTTTCGAGAGAAACAAACAGCATGGTTTTTTGAATTCTGTACAGGGAGAAAATTGATTCGTAGTGAGGAGAGGTCAGAGTAGTCGAACAGTGCAACAGGGGAAACTTTAACTAATAAACTATACTAATTGGCTAGACCAAAAATTCTGGAAAAAAAAATTAGTAAGAAGATATATGAGTCTAGTTTCAGGAAAAATTCACGAATTTAAATTTTGAGTTTTTTGACTCGAATTATGATTTATTAAGTGACTATGACAAAGGAATAATGAAATAAATTGTTTTGATTTATCTAAATATTCAGAAAATTTTTAATGTTCTTGGTTTGGTCCCCAACCATTTCAATTGCATGTTTTAGGGTCTCGAGGGCCCTTTTTAGGGACATATTGAATGAATGTAAATAAATTAATTTTAAAAGTAAATTTTATGCCCCAAATTAGTAAGTTAAGTCAAGTAACACCTCGTGCTCGACTTCGGCGACGGTCTAAGGTAAGGAGTGTTACATTTATTGGTATCAGAGCAAAGATTTAATCGATTCTCAGAATATTCAGTATGAGTAAGAGTCTAGCTATACATGTCATATTAAACTATGATAGTGTGACGACTCCCGATGTAACACCCCGAACCCGAGACCGACACCGGAGTCGAACACGAGGTGTTAACAGACTTTAAACCCCTTATAAAAATATTTCCCAGATGCTGCCCAATCTGCGTACTAGTCGCTTTAAAAATCATATCTTGAGTTTCACAACTCGAAAATCAGTTTTGTGATTTTTCCCTAAAACTAGACTCATATGCCCATCTACATATTTTTTTCTAGAATTTTTGGTCAGGCAATTTAGTACAGTTTATTAGTCAAAGTCCCCCATGTTACAGGGATCGACTACACTGACCTTTGCGCATTACGACTTGGATATCTCCCTGCACAGAGCTTCAATACTGATGCCGTTTGTTTCTATGGAAACTAGACTCATAGAGGAATCTATACATATATGGTATGACTCCTAATTATCTCTGGTTAATTTATAATTAATTTCCAAAGTCGGAACAGGGAATCCAGAAACCGTTCTGGCCCTGTCTCACGAGAACCTGAATATCTCTTAACATACTGTCCATATGATCGTTTCGTTACTTTCCTATGAAAATAGATTCATCAGGGTTCGTTTACATAATTTATTCACTATTTAATTCCATTCCTACTATTTTTAGTGATTTTCCAAATCTACATCACTGCAGCTGTCAGCATCTGCCTTTAAGGTAGACTTTACCTATTTCATAGTTTCCATGATTCAACTAGCCCTTTTAGCATGAGTAGCACAAATGATGATGGTGATTAACCATTCCCATGGCCAATCCTTGTCAAGCATATTCACACTAAATGATTATAACATTATACTCAAACATATATAAGCCATTTTCGCATGGCTAACCAAAATTATACAAGTCCAAAGGGTCCATGACCCACAACAAACGGGTAGTCCTATACATGCCATATCCAGAGTTCAACTAAAAGAGTACCAAAAGAGCTTTGATAGTGTGGATGACTTCGACTTCGATGATCCCGAATCCGATAGCTAACGAACAATATCTATAAAACAGAGAGCCAAAGCAACGGGGTAAGCATTTTAAAGCTTAGTAAGTTTCAAGTAATGAAATCGGCTTTGACTAAAGTATTGCATTCACATAGCTAAATAAATCACTTTATTAATCCACATTCTCATAAGCATACTTACTTCACACTTCATCAACATATACACACACAAGGTATCAACCTATCTAAAAGCCGAAAATTCGTTAGTCGATTGAACGAATATTATTTAAAACGAATCGACTTTTTTTTTTCGAAGCACATGCAAACATACCTTATCGTTTGGGTTTATCGAGCGTATTAATTGAATTTATTGCAGCACAAAACGCTCACATTCAAACCCAAGTTTCTTCGGAATTTAGCCGGATATAACCACAAGCTCAATTGCCTTCGGGTCTTAACCCGGGTATAGCAACTCGCACGAATGCCTTCGGGTCTTAGCCCGGATATATCAACTTGCACAATTGCCTTCGGGTCTTAGCCCGGATATATCAATTCGCACAAATGCCTTCAGGTCTTAGCCCGGATATATCAATTCGCACAAATGCCTTCGGGTCTTAACCCGGATATATCAATTCGCACAAATGCCTTCGGGTCTTAACCCGGATATATCAATTCGCACAAATGCCTTCGGGTCTTATCCCGGATATATCAATTCGCACAAATGCCTTCAGGTCTTAGCCCGGATATATCAATTCGCACAAATGCCTTCGGGTCTTAACCCAGATATATCAATTCGCACAAATGCCTTCGGGTCTTATCCCGGATATATCAATTCGCACAAATGCCTTCAGGTCTTAGCCCGGATATATCAATTCGCACAAATGCCTTCGGGTCTTAACCCGGATATATCAATTCGCACAAATGCCTTCGGGTCTTATCCCGGATATATCAATTCGCACAAATGCCTTCGGGTCTTAGCCCGGATATCATTCAAATGCTCATGCACACATATATCAACAATCATGACACATCCATATTTCACTTTCGTTACTAAGGCTCAAACACAAAGCATTTATTAAACCTTTCCAATTTCGGCTCAATAGCCACACACAAAGAGCATGATTTCAATTGGCTTTATAACATAGTCTCTATGCACATTCGACTATCCATCATAGTATGACTAATCATTTCAATATAATTCAAGTAGGGTCATTACTCGAAGACTTACCTCGGATGTTGTCGAACGACTTCAATGGCTATTCAATTACTTTTTCCTTCCCTTTATCGGATTTAGTTCCCCTTTGCTCTTGAGCTTAAGTTCAACAAATTTTAAAATAGTCATTAATCGACTATTCAAGTATTACTTTCAGAATAACATATATATTGATTCGACTTTCACACACATAGATTATAATAAGCTTTATAAAAATCAATAAATAATTCATTAGCAAATTTTCAATAATGTTTACAACAAAATCACATATTCACTACGAGCTGTTTTCCTGAGCAGCAGTCACTAAATTATTTATAACTGGAGCTACAAAACTCCAAATCACTTTCCGTTAATTTTCCCTGAATATAGACTCGTACATCTTCCATCCATAAAATTTTCAGAATTTTAGGCTTGGCCAATCAATACCATATTTTTCTTAAAGTTTCCCCTGTTTCACTGTTTGACTAATCTGACCACTCTTCACTACGAATCAAATTTCTCATTTTACAGAATTCAAAATGTGTTGTATTTGATTTAATTTGAAACTAGACTCATTAAGGAGTCTAAGCATATAAATTTTATCTTATAACCATTTTTGTACAATTTATAATGATTTTCTAAAAACAGAACAGAGGATTACAGTGTCATTCTGAGCTGTCTCACACAACTTTAAGTATCTCATTATCGAAAATTCCTTTGCTTACACGGTTTCTTTTATAAGAAACTAGACTCATTAAGCTTTAATTTCATGTCTCATTCAGCCTCTAATTCAAATCCATAAATTTATGGTGATTTTCTAAAGTCACGTTACCGCTGCTGTCCCCAAGCAGATTATTACCATATCAAACACTAACATTTGCATTTCACCTTACTAGCTAGCTTAGCAAACCTTAATTTACTACTTCATGCCAAACTAAAGATCACATTCGGCACTTTCATCCACCATTCCACCAAGCATGTAATATTCAAACACAACCAAACTCACATTCGGCCCTAGCTCATAACAAGGTAGCCGATTCTTTTTCCTTAGTGTCTAATGCTCACCTATGATTCTTTTTATAGTTCAAACACTCCTCTATCATCATTCACCTAACTTTAACATGAAACAACAAAACTCACCATTTCTCATCCAAATAACATGAACAACAACCATTTCTTGAACATTTTCTCATGACCGATTGCTCATGTTACCAACAAGATTCAAGATTTGAACATGGGCTAACTAAGGGACTTAGTAACTAGCTTAATACATTCAAAAATTTCCAAAAGCTACCATGCATTACATACCTTATTCAAGACTAGAAGGAGTGGCCGAATGTTTTACTTCCCCTTTCCCCTTCTTCTTAGCATTTTCGGCCAAGGATGAAGATGAAAAAGGATGAACACATTTTTTTCTCCTTTCTTTTCTTTAGCTCACGGCTAGCAAGAACATGAATGATGATCTTCTTTTTTTTTTCATTGCTTTTCTTTTATTCTCTCTTTTATTTATTTTATTACTAACATTTTATGACACAAAATAACATATTTTATTTGTGCCATACTTATGCCATAATTTCAATATAAATAAAAAATTGCACAAATGCTTATCATGCCCATCATGGCCGGCCACTAGGTTTTAAGGTGGGAAATTTGACATGCAAATCCACCTATTTCATACTATAAGTTATTTGGCCACTATAAATTAGCCCATAGC
Organism: Gossypium hirsutum; assembly: GCF_007990345.1. Taxonomy (NCBI): domain Eukaryota; kingdom Viridiplantae; phylum Streptophyta; class Magnoliopsida; order Malvales; family Malvaceae; genus Gossypium; species Gossypium hirsutum. The sequence continues at coordinate 69,370,908 of NC_053431.1, forward strand.
ATTTGCAAAAATTTTCACATGAGTCATTTTTCATAATTTCACTCACAATTGGCAAAATCAAAGCATGAAATTTTCACACATGCACTTTCACATGAAATAAACATAGAATATAACATCTAATTATTTTTGTGACTCGGTTTAGTGGTCCCGAAACCACTTTCCGACTAGGGTCACTTTAGGGCTGTCACAACTCTCCCCCACTTAAGAAATTTTTGTCCCCGAAAATCTTACCGATAAATAGGTTTGGGTATCGTTCTTTCATCGAGCTCTCGGTTTCCCAAGTAGCTTCCTCGATCCCGTGTTTGAACCATAACACCTTAACTAACGGAACCCTTCTGTTTCGCAACTCTTTCACTTCACGAGCTAGGATACGAATCGGTTCTTCTTCATAACTCAAGTCAGATTGAATTTCAACTTCCGAGGGATTAATCACATGTGACGGATCAGATCTATAACGTCGAAGCATCGAAACATGAAAAACGTTGTGAATCCTTTCAAGTTCAGGGGGTAAAATCAATCTATACGCCACTGGACCAATTCTTTCGGATATTTCATACGGCCCAATGAACCTCGGACTCAATTTGCCCTTACGGCCAAATCTGAGTACCTTTTTCCAAGGCGAAACTTTAAGAAACACTTTATCTCCAACCTGATATTCAATGTCTTTTCTTTTCAAATCCGCATACGACTTTTGACAATCTGTGGCTACCTTCAGACTTTCACTTATTGACATATTAAACATCTCGAAACAAAATCGGAGATGTCTCGTTTCATACCATGCCACCAAAATCGACGTTTCAAATCGTTGTACATTTTCGTACTCCCCGGGTGAATTGACATTCGGCTACAATGGGCTTCGTTCAGAATCATCGAAATGAGTTCCGAATTCCTTGGAACACACAAACGACTTCTGAACCTCAAACAATCATCATCATCGATTTGAAACTCCGATTCCTTGTTCGGAACACACTCAGCCCGTTTTGCAACCAATTCATCATCGACTTTCTGAGCTTCACGAATTTGATGAATCAATAATGGTTTGGCTTTTAATTCAGCTACTAACACATTGTCGGGTAGAACAGACAAGTGTACATTCATCGCTCGCAAAGAAAATAGTGATTTCCGGCTTAAGGCGTCCGCAACCACATTAGCCTTTCCCGGGTGATAATTAATGACCAGCTCATAATCTTTCAACAACTCAAGCCAACGCCTTTGTCGCAGATTCAAGTCTCGCTGGGTCATCAAATATTTGAGACTTTTGTGATCCGAAAATACATGGCACTTCTCACCAAACAAATAATGTCGCCATATTTTCAATGCAAATACGATGGCAGCTAGTTCGAGATCATGGGTTGGATAATTGCTCTCGTGTGGCTTCAATTGTCTTGACGCATAGGCCACAACTCGGCCTTCTTGCATCAATACGCAACCCAACCCAAGTAGGGATGCGTCACTATAAATGACAAACTCTTTGCCTGATTCGGGTTGCACTAAAATTGGAGCTTCAGTCAAATGAGTTTTCAGTTGATCGAAACTTTTCTGACATTTCTTCGTCCATTCGAACTTAACATCCTTTTGAAGTAGCTTCGTCATTTGTGTGGCTATCATCGAGAAACCTTTGACAAATCGTCGGTAATAACCGGCGAGTCCCAAAAAGCTCCGAACCTCAGTAATATTTCTTGGAGGTTTCCAGTTAAGTATGGCTGAGATTTTGTTCGGGTCAACTCGAATACCCGATGCGGATATCACATGACCCAAGAAGCTAACCTCTCTTAACCAGAACTGACACTTACTGAACTTAGCATATAACTGCTTATCCCACAAAATTTGTAACACTAGCCTCAGATGCTCGGCATGTTCGGTCTCATCTCTTGAATAGACCAGGATGTCATCAATGAACACAACTACGAACCGATCCAAATATGGTCTGAAGATCCGATTCATCAAATCCATAAATACCGCAGGGGCATTAGTGAGCCCAAACGGCATCACTAAGAATTCGTAGTGACCATATCTCGTTCTGAAGGCAGTTTTGGGTATGTCCGAATCTCGAATTCGCAACTGATAATAGCCCGATCTCAAATCTATTTTTGAGGACACTGAGGCTCCCTTCAGTTGGTCGAACCAATCATCGATGCGTGGCAACGGATATTTGTTCTTTATCGTCACTTTATTCAGTTGACGATAGTCAATGCACAACCTCATGGTTCCGTCCTTCTTTTTCACGAACAATACTGGTGCACCCAAGGTGAGAAACTTGGTCGAGCAAAACCTCTATCCGTCAATTCTTGCAACTGAGCCTTCAACTCTTTTAACTCGGTTGGTGCCATACGATACGGAGCTATCGAAATCGGCATAGTTCCAGGTACAAGCTCAATACCAAACTCTACCTCCCGAACAGGTGGTAAACCCGGTAATTCTTCAGGAAAAACATCCGGGTATTCACAAACCACCAGCACAGATTCGGGTTTCTTTTCTAATTCTTTGTCATCAAGTACATACGCAAGGTATGCTTCGCAACCTTTTCTTACATATTTCTGTGCCAACATTGAGGATATTACAGCTGGCAACCCATCCAAGTCCGCCGGAAAACAGGAACCTCGGATTACTAGGGGACATTTCTTACACACTTTGTCGACAAGCACGTAACGACTCAAGGGATTTGACACCCGAATTACGAACTCAGTAGACTCAATAGGTAAAGTCTTACTGGATGATAAGGTTTCACATATGTAAGAATGAGTAGAACCGGGGTCAATCAAAGCAATTACATTAGTATCAAAGAGAGTAAAAGTACCGGTAATAACATCAGGCGAAGAAGCATCCTCGCGGGCACGTATAGCATAAGCTCCAGCAGGCGCACGAGCCTCGGATCTGGTCGTAGCATCTCTAGATCCTCTCTGACCACCACTAGCATTGCCCGTATTTCTAGATGGTCTACCTCGAGCAGTGGTAGCACCCGGTTTCTCACTCTGATTTACATTCTGTTCAGACATCCTCGGGCAATCTTTAATGAAGTGGTCAACTGATCCACACTTGTAACAGGAGCGGTCATGGAATCTACAACTCCCCGAATGCCATTTACCACAATATCGACATTCTGTTCTGTCTCGACGTTCATTCCCAACACTGGCGATCGAAGTGCCTCGGGTACCCACAGGGGGTCGATCACGATCTCGTCTAAAAAGGCCCGAAGTGCCTCTAGACCGACCCACATCATCTCGAAATTTCTTCGATGCCTGTTGAAGAGACTTTCCCGAGGATCTTTTACGAAACTCTCCAGTTCTCACATCAACTTTTTGTTTTTCTATTCTAAACTCTTCGGCTTTACAAGCTCGCTCGACATCGTCGCTATCCGTAGCCTTAAATTCAGTAGCCCCATGTTTTCGGATTTTGTCAACTGGGGGCTTATTTGACCTTATTTGGTCAGTTACCGGAGGTATTGTAGGTGCAGGGGTTGTATTAGTCGGGAATGGAGGTTGTGGAACAACCGTATTAGTTCGAATGTATTGGTTAAACCAATCATTCATCACGCTATAGAAAGCTTGTCTAGCTTCATCATTCGGGTTACTAGCATTCGGTTGAGAGTCCGCCGGCACTGTCCCTTGTGCGGGAGCAGGCGCTACACTCTCAAGATCATCAGCTACCACTCGGTCGGGATCGGGATCCATTACTATAATTAAACACATTTGCAAATGTCAGAAATCACCACACTATCAGATAATCACATAAAATGGCATGTATAGCTAGACCCAACGCATTACGGTAGTCCTAGAATCGACTAAACCGTGGCTCTGATACCAATCAAATGTAACACCCCGAACCCGAGACCGACACCGGAGTCGAACACGAGGTGTTAACAGACTTTAAACCCCTTATAAAAATATTTCCCAGACGCTGCCCAATCTGCGTACTAGTCGCTTTAAAAATCATATCTTGAGTTTCACAACTCGAAAATCAGTTTCGTGATTTTTCCCTGAAACTAGACTCATATGCCCATCTACATATTTTTTTCTAGAATTTTTGGTCAGGCAAATTAGTACAGTTTATTAGTCAAAGTCCCCCATGTTACAGGGATCGACTACACTGACCTTTGCGCATTACGACTTGGATATCTCCCTGCAAAGAGCTTCAATACTGATGCCGTTTGTTTCTATGGAAACTAGACTCAGAGAGGAATCTATACATATATGGTATGACTCCTAATTATCTCTGGTTAATTTATAATGAATTTCCAAAGTCGGAATAGGGAATCCAGAAACCGTTCTGGCCCTGTCTCACGAGAACCTGAATATCTCTTAACATACTGTCCATATGATCGTTTCGTTACTTTCCTATGAAAATAGATTCATCAGGGTTCGTTTACATAATTTATTCACTATTTAATTCCATTCCTACTATTTTTAGTGATTTTCCAAATCTACATCACTGCTGCTGTCAGCATCTGCCTTTAAGGTAGACTTTACCTATTTCATAGTTTCCATGATTCAACTAGCCCTTTTAGCATGAGTAGCACAAATGATGATGGTGATTAACCATTCCCATGGCCAATCCTTGTCAAGCATATTCACACTAAATGATTATAACATTATACTCAAACATATATAAGCCATTTTCGCATGGCTAACCAAAATTATACAAGTCCAAAGGGTCCATGACCCACAACAAACGGGTAGTCTTATACATGCCATATCCAGAGTTCAACTAAAAGAGTACCAAAAGAGCTTTGATAGTGTGGATGACTTCGACTTCGATGATCCCGAATCCGATAGCTAACGAACAATATCTATAAAACAGAGAGCCAAAGCAACGGGGTAAGCATTTTAAAGCTTAGTAAATTTCAAGTAATGAAATCGGCTTTGACTAAAGTATTGCATTCACATAGCTAAATAAATCACTTTATTAATCCACATTCTCATAAGCATACTTACTTCACACTTCATCAACATATACACACACAAGGTATCAACCTATCTAAAAGCCGAAAATTCGTTAGTCGATTGAACGAATATTATTTAAAACGAATCGACTTTTTTTTTTCGAAGCACATGCAAACATACCTTATCGTTTGGGTTTATCGAGCGTATTAATTGAATTTATTGCAGCACAAAACGCTCACATTCAAACCCAAGTTTCTTCGGAATTTAGCCGGATATAACCACAAGCTCAATTGCCTTCGGGTCTTAACCCGGGTATAGCAACTCGCACGAATGCCTTCGGGTCTTAACCCGGGTATAGCAACTCGCACGAATGCCTTCGGGTCTTAGCCCGGATATATCAACTTGCACAATTGCCTTCGGGTCTTATCCGGGATATATCAATTCGCACAAATGCCTTCGGGTCTTAGCCCGGATATATCAATTCGCACAAATGCCTTCAGGTCTTAGCCCGGATATATCAATTCGCACAAATGCCTTCGGGTCTTAACCCGGATATATCAATTCGCACAAATGCCTTCGGGTCTTAACCCGGATATATCAATCCGCACAAATGCCTTCGGGTCTTATCCCGGATATATCAATTCGCACAAATGCCTTCAGGTCTTAGCCCGGATATATCAATTCGCACAAATGCCTTCGGGTCTTAACCCGGATATATCAATTCGCACAAATGCCTTCGGGTCTTATCCCGGATATATCAATTCGCACAAATGCCTTCAGGTCTTAGCCCGGATATATCAATTCGCACAAATGCCTTTGGGTCTTAACCCGGATATATCAATTCGCACAAATGCCTTCGGGTCTTAACCCGGATATATCAATTCGCACAAATGCCTTCGGGTCTTATCCCGGAATATCAATTCGCACAAATGCCTTCGGGTCTTAGCCCGGATATCATTCAAATGCTCATGCACACATATATCAACAATCATGACACATCCATATTTCACTTTCGTTACTAAGGCTCAAACACAAAGCATTTATTAAACCTTTCCAATTTCGGCTCAATAGCCACACACAAAGAGCATGATTTCAATTGGCTTTATAACATAGTCTCTATGCACATTCGACTATCCATCATAGTATGACTAATCATTTCAATATAATTCAAGTAGGGTCATTACTCGAAGACTTACCTCGGATGTTGTCGAACGACTTCAATGGCTATTCAATTACTTTTTCCTTCCCTTTATCGGATTTAGTTCCCCTTTGCTCTTGAGCTTAAGTTCAACAAATTTTAAAATAGTCATTAATCGACTATTCAAGTATTACTTTCAGAATAACATATATATTGATTCGACTTTCACACACATAGATTATAATAAGCTTTATAAAAATCAATAAATAATTCATTAGCAAATTTTCAATAATGTTTACAACAAAATCACATATTCACTACGAGCTGTTTTCCTGAGCAGCAGTCACTAAATTATTTATAACTGGAGCTACAAAACTCCAAATCACTTGCCGTTAATTTTCCCTGAATATAGACTCGTACATCTTCCATCCATAAAATATTCAGAATTTTAGGCTTGGCCAATCAATACCATATTTTTCTTAAAGTTTCCCCTGTTTCACTGTTTGACTAATCTGACCACTCTTCACTACGAATCAAATTTCTCATTTTACAGAATTCAAAATGTGTTGTATTTGATTTCATTTGAAACTAGACTCATTAAGGAGTCTAAGCATATAAATTTTATCTTATAACCATTTTTGTACAATTTATAATGATTTTCTAAAGACAGAACAGAGGATTACAGTGTCATTCTGTGCTGTCTCACACAACTTTAAGTATCTCATTATCGGAAATTCCTTTGCTTACACGGTTTCTTTTATAAGAAACTAGACTCATTAATCTTTAATTTCATGTCTCATTCAGCCTCTAATTCAAATCCATAAATTTATGGTGATTTTCTAAAGTCACGTTACTGCTGCTGTCCCCAAGCAGATTATTACCATATCAAACACTAACATTTGCATTTCACCTTACTAGCTAGCTTAGCAAACCTTAATTTACTACTTCATGCCAAACTAAAGATCACATTCGGCACTTTCATCCACCATTCCACCAAGCATGTAATATTCAAACACAACCAAACTCACATTCGGCCCTAGCTCATAACAAGGTAGCCGATTCTTTTTCCTTAGTGTCTAATGCTCACCTATGATTCTTTTTATAGTTCAAACACTCCTCTATCATCATTCACCTAACTTTAACATGAAACAACAAAACTCACCATTTCTCATCCAAATAACATGAACAACAACCATTTCTTGAACATTTTCTCATGACCGATTGCTCATGTTACCAACAAGATTCAAGATTTGAACATGGGCTAACTAAGGGACTTAGTAACTAGCTTAATACATTCAAAAATTTCCAAAAGCTACCATGCATTACATACCTTATTCAAGACTAGAAGGAGTGGCCGAATGTTTTACTTCCCCTTCCCCCTTCTTCTTAGCATTTTCGGCCAAGGATGAAGATGAAAAAGGATGAACACATTTTTTTCTCCTTTCTTTTCTTTAGCTCACGGCTAGCAAGAACATGAATGATGATCTTCTTTTTTTTTATCATTACTTTTCTTTTATTCTCTCTTTTATTTATTTTATTACTAACATTTTATGACACAAAATAACATATTTTATTTGTGCCATACTTATGCCATAATTTCAATATAAATAAAAAATTGCACAAATGCTTATCATGCCCATCATGGCCGGCCACTAGGTTTTAAGGTGGGAAATTTGACATGCAAATCCACCTATTTCATACTATAAGTTATTTGGCCACTATAAATTATCCCATAGCATTTGTAAAAATTTTCACATGAGTCATTTTTCATAATTTCACTCACAATTGGCAAAATCAAAGCATGAAATTTTCACACATGCACTTTCACATGAAATAAACATAGAATATAACATCTAATTATTTTTGTGACTCGGTTTAGTGGTCCCGAAACCACTTTCCGACTAGGGTCACTTTAGGGCTGTCACACCCGACCCAGATATAAAATGTTTTGTCAGACAGATGCGCACTCCAACCGGGCTAAGTTTGATAGTACAGACAGTATGTTTATGATGAGTTGAGGCTCATAAAATGTAAGAATAATGGTTCATAATGTTTATGTGATAATGAATAAATTGTGAATAAGAATTTTCAAGAAATATGAATGATGAGATAAGATGAAAGGAAAGTTTATATTGAGATAAGTGTTCATGTTAAATTAGCATTTGTATGATGTTATATGTATAACTAGAGAAGTTAAGTGAATGCTATGAGTAATTTTACTCGAGATTTATGAATGCATGTATAAGTGCACTAATTTACATAAGATGATCATGAAGTCATTGTATTATGAACGTGCATGTTAAGTTGCTTGAAGCAAATTGTATAATTGTGATAATATTTTAATATGATGAGTGTTAAGTTATATGCATGAGTATGTAAGAGGAAAGTCAGAGGTGTTACAACCTCGCCCCCCCTTATCAGCAAGGTAATTTAGAATGAGATTTCATGAAATTTAGATTGAATAGGCTAAAGTGGAAAACTAAAGAGTTTAGTGACAGATTTATTGACGATGTAATTAGAGTCAAGAATGATTTAGCAAATGAACGCAGTTGCAGAAAGGATGCTAGGTAAATAATAAAATCATCCGGATAACTAAAATGTCATAGTAAAAGAAAGGTTAGGCTCAGCTAATGCACTCATTCAAGTATGATGTGTAAGGTATATGATTGCTAGATTTTCTTCCGAATAAATTCCAACTGTGAATGGGATAATGTGAATTCAGTAATGACAGAATTAGACAGAGGAATAATAATTGAGCCGTATTAATGGTTGAATGTAGAGTTTATAGTTTAAAAATTATATAAAAATCTTTTCTGACTATTATATGTGTACATTTACTTTCAGAGATATATATAAATATATGCAAGATCATAGATGCAATTCCTGCAGTATGAGAATGTTAGTTAAATTTACAGACAGATGAAAGCATTATAGTTTGTTTGAGCTGTGATTGATATTGCTCTATCTATTCTAGTTTTCTACTTCAACGTGCAGATGGAAGGTTGACAGTAAGATCTATATGATGTTAGTGATCTGTATTGTTAACTATTGCTTAATGAAGGCAAAGGAAAATTTTATGGCTTTTGTCATAGTTGTTCCCAGTGCTTGTGAGTATTATCCTTTCCTTTTGGAAATATTCTGAGATGCTATTGAAACCTTAACTGTTCTACATGAGATGTGGTTACCAGGAATTCTGTGTAGCTCCATGTTCTGAGATTTTATTATCTCGGTTTTATTAATAAATTATTGTTCAAAGTATCAGCCATGAGACATTAGCAGAAAATGCTCTATTGATGACAATGGTTTCTTCTTATTATGAGTATGTTTATGATGATTACGAGTTCGGGCCTGATAATGAAAGTACAGAGGTATAGTTATCAGAGGTATAAAGATTCTACTTTTGCACTGATTGTTATTGAAATTTGTGTTTAAATCTTTCAGATGATCAAGATGTTTTATTTTCACCTGGGACATTATTTACTAAAGTGATTGAGAAGTCAGTCTTATTATGGCATTATGATTTTTGAGTAGTATGAGGATTGTGGCCTCAGTGTAGTTCAGTTCAGACATGTGTATTGATTTTCATTTTTCGCATAATCTTGATATATATATCAATGAGTTGAAGACCGAATGCTATATTCTTTCGAGTTATGCAGTAATAATGATTTGTGATTAGCTCTTTGAAGAAATCACGATAGAATGTATGTTTGAGATATCATGACAGCATAGAGAAGAACAGTTTTTGAAAAGTTATTGTCTTTTAGTTGAGACTGATTCAGTTGAGCAGTTGATTGAGTTAAATGTATGTTTGAATTATTCATGGCTTCAAAGGTAAATGCTGATTTTTCATGTATAAATAGAGAAATGACCCTAGTAAATAGTACATATTCTAGAGGTTATGGTATAGTGTTGTATACGCAATCAGAATGGTTGCATCAGAGGTATATTTTTGCAAATCCAAGTTGTCTGATTTTTAAATTTCTCATTGTATGAAGTTTAGTTTCGCTTGAATTCATGCTAATAAAGTATAAACATTTGAAGATATTGACACTTGAAGTATCCATTATGATTCAGCTTGGTTTGAATAAAGAGTTTATGGTTTCTAGAAATGTGTTAATGAGAAATCTAGAGACTTTGCAACAATTATGATGCCTAGATGTAACACCCCGAACCCGAAACCGACACCGGAGTCGAACACGGGTGTTAACTGACTTTAACCCCTTTACAAAATTTATTTTCCAGACACTGCCCAATCTGTGTACTAGTCGTTTTAAAAATCATATCTTGAGTTTCGTAACTCGAAAATCAGTTTCGTAATTTTTCCCAGAAACTAGACTCATGTGCCCATCTATGTAATTTTTTCTAGAATTTTTGGTCGGGCCAATTAGTACATTTTATTAGTCAAAGTCTCCCAAGTTGCAGGGGTCGACTACACTGACCTTTGCCCATTACGACTTGGATATCTCCCTGCACAGAACTTCAATACTGATGCCGTTTGTTTCTATAGAAACTAGACTCAGAGAGGAATCTATAAATATATGGTACGACTCCTAATTATCTCTGGTTAATTTATAATGAATTTTCAAAGTCGGAGCAGGGAATCCAGAAACCGTTCTGGCCCTGTCCCACGAGAACCTGATTTTCTCTTAACATACTGTCCATATGATCTTTTCATTACTTCTATATGAAAATAGACTCATCGAGCGTCGATTACATAATTTATTCATCAATCAATTCCATTCCTACTATTTTTAGTGATTTTTCGATTTCATGTCACTGCTGCTGCCAGCATCTGTTACGAGGGCAACCATGCCCACTTCATGTTTACTCCTTGATTCAACTAATAATTCCTCATGCATATCACAAATTATGATCATGACTAACCATGCCAAGGCTAATCATTGTCAACTTCTCCCTACTACATTATTGCCATATCATAAATTTTAACACCAAAACAATTTACCATGACATATGGCATAAAAAGGTCAAATCATCAAAATTCACGACCTAACGTTATGAAACCAAACCCAACCGAACATTTATGCCATTTTCGCATGGCTAAAAGTTTACATACCAAAGTTCAAACACAACATAATAGCCTATACATGCCAAAATGTTCTTCTAAGCCAACTAAGAAGAAAGTACCAAAACTTGCTATCCGGTGTGATGACTTCGATGACGGCCTGACCCCGCGAAAATAGATGAGTCCAAGCAACCTATAATGGGTGACAAGGAAACACCGAGTGAGTTTATAACTCAGTAAGTCATAAGCAATGTACTACCATCCATCAATAACATTATCACAAGAGGAAACAAAATGGAACGAGACAATTTACTCCATCCATACCAACCATACCATAGTTCCTCCAACCTATCGGTTCAATTTCATATCAATTCATGCATTCACAATCCATATACTCATCAATAGGACATTGAAGCATTTTCATAAATCAATTTATTTTCGTTACAATCAAACAACAAAACGGCCTTTCACCCATTCTACGATAAATTTTATGTACGTGACTTCAAGTATATTTGTCACATAGGTTCAACTTACCGCTCAACACCAAGTATAAGCATAGCACCTATTAGCCATGTACTCAAGACACTTACCCGATCCGCTGTCCGCGATCGACTCAATAGTGTCGCACACATAGTGTCCATAATGATTCACGAATGTATATTGAGCCCGCACACTCAGTGCTATATAATCAACTCGCACACTTAGTGCTACGTAATCAAATCGCACACTTAGTGCTACATAGTCAAACTCGCACACTTAGTGCCGCATGATCAATTCGCACACTTAGTGCATCATATTCATTTCGCACACTTAGTGCAACATAGTCAAACCGCACACTTAGTGCTGTACAATTTAATCCCGCGCACTTAGCGCCAATCTCATGGTCATAAATGGTTATCCCGCACGTTTAGTGCCGAGATCAACAACTCAGTATATCTTACCTCTTTTCTTTCATTCAACAATTTCATCATCACATACGTACATGCATATATATATATGTATATTTATTCATTCCATTCAGCATCAATACATAACATTATGACCATTGAAATAATACCAACTACATGCTTAATGACTTACCTCGTGTTGGGTAAGACGGTTCCAACTCGGCTACTCGATAACCTTTTCTTTGCCTTTGCTCGATTCACCTCCTTTAACTCCTTGAGCTAAATCAATAATTTAACTAGTTTAACCACCTTGCTAAATATTTACAATCCAATTTCACATGTATATGTATGTTAGTATATTCGGCTAATAACCTCATGCAACTACCATGTCATCAAAAATCTAATCACACATGCACATGCATTAGGTAAGTTACCTTTGCTAATTTTAAACCCAACATCACACAAGCTCTCAAGAGATGGCCGAATGCCTCTTTTGTTACCCAACTAATCATTCAACAATTCCATCCCCTTTACCACCCTTTTATGCCTAATTATCTAAATCAAGATAAGATCATCAACATGCCTAACCATAGCCGAATGTGCAACATTAATCTATCACCTCTATCTCTTAAATACTATCAAGTTCATTTACTTCTAATTTCTTAAGTTCAACATCTTAATGCCCATTATAACTACTCCCATAATCTACATTTAAAAATCGGTAACACCCACATTCAACTATCTTAGCCGAATACTCCTCAACACTTAGACCAAAGTATGCACATTAAACTTAATACAACTTTCATTATACCTTTCACCCTAAAACATAATTTATAAATCTTGCCCTTCCTTCCATGTTTCGGTCAATTATTCAAATTACCTCATAGCATGAACATTTTTTTTCAACTAATCTAGCATGACTCATTCGGCCTTAACAATGAACCTCTTTTCATACAAGGACAAAAATAAATCAAATGAACCTTCCATCTAAACCCCATTCTATCTTCTACTCATTCAATAATACATGTAAACAACTACTAATTCTAGTACTTTGATACACGGTTTAGTGCCCAACCATCATAAAAGTTTGAATCCTTCTTAATATTGTCAAAATACATTCACAAATTGACTTAAACATATAAGAAGATTTAACTAACACTTCAAAACTTACCTCCTACTAGCAAGAAGTAGTGCCGAATTGCCTAAAGGAGAATTTTCCTTTTTCTCTTCTTTGGTTTCGGTTTTGGCAAGGTGGAGAAGAATATGAACACTCCTCTTCCCTTTTTCTCTTTCATTCCATTTTATTATAATTATTTTAAGTCATTTGTTAACTAAACAAAACATAATAAATTGGAATAAGTGGAGCACCATCACTCCTTGGCCGGCCACCCATCATCTTTTGGGCAATTTGACATGCAAAACCACTCTTTTTGGTACATGCACTAATAGACCATTTTGAATTAGACTATCATATTTTTACAATGTCTCAAATTGATCCCAATTAATAATTTCTCATGCAATTGGTAAAATTAGGGAGTGAAACTTCCACATACTCATGTTCACACATAATAAGCATAGAATATAGCAAGTAATTATTTTTACGACTCGGTCTTGTGGTCCCGAAACCACTTCCCGACTAGGGTCAATTTTGGGCTGTCACAACTCTCCCCCACTTAAGAAATTTTCGTCCCCGAAAAGCTTACCGGTAAATAGGTTTGGGTATCGTTCTTTCATCGAACTCTCGGTTTCCCAAGTAGCTTCCTCGATCCCGTGTTTGAGCCATAACACCTTTACTAACGGAACCCTTTTGTTCCGCAACTCCTTCACTTCACGAGCTAGGATACACATCGGCTCTTCTTCATAACTCATATCGGCTCGAATTTCAACCTCCGACGGACTAATTATGTGTGAAGGATCAGACCTATAGCGTCGAAGCATCGAAACATGAAAGACATCGTGTCTCCTTTCAAGTTCAGGGGGCAAAATCAATCTATATGCAACCGGCCCCACTCGTTCAGAGATTTCGTACGGCCCAATGAATCTCGGGCTCAACTTGCCTTTACGGCCAAACCTAAGTACCTTTTTCCAAGGCGAAACTTTAAGGAACACTTTATCTCCCACCTGATATTCAATGTCCTTCCGTTTCAGATCCGCATACGATTTCTGACGATCTGTGGCTACCTTCAGACTTTCACGGATTACCTTTACCTTCTGTTCGGCATCTCTAATCAAATCAACTCCGAAAATTTTACTTTCACCGAGCTCGGTCCAAAACAATGGCGTACGGCATTTACGACCGTACAAAGCCTCGTAAGGTGCCATCTTAATACTTGATTGGAAACTATTGTTGTAAGCGAATTCGATCAAGGGTGAATACCGTTCCCATGTACCACTAAACTCGAGGATGCAACATCTCAACATATCCTCAAGTATCTGAATTATCCGCTCGGATTGACCATCGGTTTGTGGATGAAAAGCGGTGCTAAAATGCAGCTTGGTACCCAAAGCTTCTTGCAATTTCTTCCAAAATCGCGAGGTAAATCTCGGATCTCTATCCGACACGACAGAAATAGGTACTCCATGTAATCTCACAATCTGAGAGACATACAATTCGGCTAGTTTATCTAATGAAAAATCCGTACGCACGGGGACAAAGTGAGCCGACTTAGTCAGCCTATCAACAACAACCCAAATCGCATCCTTCTTACTTGCTGACAATGGCAGTCCGGACACAAAGTCCATTGTGACTCGGTCCCATTTCCACTCGGGTATCATGATCGGCTGAAGTAACCCTGAAGGCACTTGATGTTCCGCTTTCACTTGTTGACATATTAAACATCTCGAAACAAAGTCGGAGATGTCTCGTTTCATACCATGCCACCAAAACCGACGTTTCAAGTCGTTGTACATTTTCGTACTCCCCGGGTGAATTGACATTCGGCTACAATGGGCTTCGTTCAGAATCATCGGAATGAGTTCTGAATTCCTTGGAACACACAAACGACTTCTAAACCTCAAACAACCATCATCATCAATCTGAAACTCCGATTCCTTGTTCGGAACACACTCAGCTCGTTTTGCAACCAATTCCTCATCGACTTTCTGAGCTTCGCGAATTTGATGAGTCAATAATGGTTTGGCTTTTAATTCAGCTACTAACACATTGTCAGGTAGAACAGACAAGTGTACATTCATCACTCGCAAAGCAAACAGTGATTTCCGGCTTAAGGCGTCTGCAACCACATTAGCCTTTCCCGGGTGGTAATCAATGACAAGCTCGTAATCTTTCAACAACTCAAGCCAACGTCTTTGTCGCAGATTCAAGTCTCGTTGAGTCATCAAATATTTGAGACTTTTGTGATCCGAAAACACATGGCACTTCTCGCCAAACAAATAATGTCGCCATATTTTCAATGCAAACACAATGGCGGCTAGTTCGAGATCATGGGTCGGATAATTTCTCTCGTGTGGCTTCAATTGTCTCGACGCATAGGCCACAACTCGACCTTCTTGCATCAATACGCAACCCAACCCAAGTAGGGATGCGTCACTATAAATGACAAACTCTTTACCCGATTCGGGTTGCACCAAAATTGGAGCTTCAGTCAGATGAGTTTTCAGTTGATCGAAGCTGTTCTGACATTTCTCCGTCCATTTGAACTTAACATCCTTCTGAAGTAGCTTCGTCATTGGTGTGGCTATCATCGAGAAACCTTTGACAAATCGTCGGTAATAACCGGCGAGCCCTAGAAAGCTCCGAACTTTGGTAACATTTCTCGGAGGCTTCCAGTTAAGTATGGCTGAAATTTTGCTCGGGTCAACTCGAATACCCGATGCGGATACCACATGACCCAAGAAGCTAACCTCTCTTAACCAGAACTCACACTTACTGAACTTAGCATATAACTGCTTATCCCGCAAAATTTGCAACACTTGCCTCAGATGCTCAGCATGTTCGGTCTCATCTCTTGAATAGACCAAGATTTCATCAATAAACACAACTACGAACCGATCCAAATACGGCCTGAAGATCCGATTCATCAAATCCATAAACACCGCAGGGGCATTAGTGAGCCCAAACGGCATCACTAAGAACTCGTAGTGACCGTACCTCGTTCTGAAAGCAGTTTTGGGTACGTCCGAATCTCGAATCCGCAACTGATAATAACCCGATCTCAAATCTATCTTTGAAAACACCGATGCTCCCTTTAATTGATCGAACAGATCATCAATACGCGGTAACGGATACTTATTCTTTATCGTCACTTTATTCAGTTGACGATAATCAATGCACAACCTCATGGTTCCGTCCTTCTTTTTCACGAACAATACTGGTACACCCCAAGGTGAGAAACTCGGTCGAGCGAAACCTCTATCCGTCAATTCTTGCAACTGAGCTTTCAACTCTTTTAACTCGGTTAGTGCCATACGATATGGAGCGATCGAAATAGGCGTAGTTCCAGGTACAAGCTCAATACCAAACTCTACCTCCCGAACAGGTGGCAAACCCGGTAACTCTTCAGGAAAAACATCCGGGTATTCACAGACCACCGGCACCGATTCGGGTTTCTTTTCTAACTCCTTGTCATCAAGTACATACGCGAGGTATGCTTCGCACCCTTTCCTTACATATTTCTGGGCCAACATTGCTGATATTACAGCTGGCAACCCCCTTAAGTCCGCAGACTCAACTCGGATTATTTCGTTATTTGCGCACCTCAAGTCGATAGTCTTGCTTTTGCAATTCACAACCGCATCATGCGCGGTTAACCAATCCAAACCAAGAATAACATCAAACTCGTCGAACGGCAAAAGCATCAAATCAGCCGGAAAACAGGATTCTCGGATTATTAGAGGGCATCTCTTACACACTTTATCAACAAGTACGCATTGACCCAAAGGGTTTGATACTCGAATTACGAGCTCAGTAGACTCAACAGGTAGAGTCTTACTGGTTGCTAAGGTTTCGCATACATATGAATGAGTAGAACCAGGGTCAATCAATGCAATCACATTAGTATCAAAGAGAGTGAAGGTACCAGTGATGACGTCGGGGGAGGATGCCTCCTCTCGTGCGCGAATGGCATATGCTCTAGCAGGAGTACGGTTCTTGGCTCGATTGGCCGTATCGGAAGCCCCCCTCTGACTACCACCCCTGCCTCCTAAAATTCTCGGTGGTCTACCTCTAGATGTCACTCCACTAGGTCTTGCACCTTGAATCTTATTCTTCTCATCCAGCTCCGTGCAATCTCTAATGAGGTGGTCCTTCGAACCACATCCGTAACAGGCCCTGCTAGTAGACTTGCCCCAACATTCACCTAGGTGTCGTCTTCCACATTGGGGACATTCAGGTTTCTCGTGACGATTATTGCCCACACTAGCTACCGAAGTAGCTCGGGAGCCCATCGATGGTCTTGCCCTGATGGAAATTCCCGCAGTCGCCCTCGACTTATTAATGTCCTCCCTGAACTTCTTTACAGCTGAGAATGGAGCTTTACCCGTCGATCTTTTACGATAATCTCTAGCTTCAAATTCAGCCTTCCTCTTCTCCTTTCCAAGTTCTTCCGCCTTGCAGGCTCGTTCGACTAGTGTTACGAATTCTTTTATTTCCAAAATACCCATTAGTAGCTTTAAATCTTCATTCAATCCTTCCTCGAATCTTTTGCACATAGCAACCTCATCGGCTACACACTCCCGGGCATACCTACTGAGTCTTACAAATTCATGTTCGTATTCAGATACAGTCATACGGCCTTGCTTGAGTTCCAAGAACTCCTTACGCTTCTGATCAATGAACCGTTGGCTAATAAATTTCTTCCGGAATTCCGTTTGAAAGAAGTCCCAAGTTACTCGCTCGTTCGGGACTATGGAAATCAAGGTCCTCCACCAATAGTAGGCTGAGTCTCGCAACAAAGATACAGCACATTTTAGACATTCATCGGGTGTGCATGACAATTCATCGAACACCCGAATGGTGTTATCAAGCCAGAACTCGGCCCTTTCGGCATCATCAGTTACTATGGCCTTGAACTCCTCGGCCCCACGCTTCCTAATCAAGTCTACAGGTGGCTTACTCAGCCTCACAGGATCAGCGACTGATGGCATTACAGGCTCTTGGGGTGGATTATTCAAATTTGGGAATTGCTGGACAGCCGGGTTGGTTCGGGCATATTGCGCGACCCACTCATTCATCATGGTAAAGAAGGCTTGTTTAGCCCCCTCACCTTGATTATTCGCAGATGACTGAGGTTCAACAGGCGGCGTCCCTTGTGCAGGAGCAGCCGCTACGCTCTCAACGTCATCCGCTAGGGTTCTTTCTTCACCGGGATCCATTTACTAATCAAAACAAAAACATTTCAACCGTCAGAAGTCATCACCCTTTTAAACATTAACATTATGGCATGTATAGCTAGACTCATACGTGCTATGGTAGTCCTAGAACCGACTAAACCATAGCTCTGATACCAATAAAATGTAACACCCCGAACCCGAAACCGACACCGGAGTCGAACACGGGTGTTAACTGACTTTAACCCCTTTACAAAATTTATTTTCCAGACACTGCCCAATCTGTGTACTAGTCGTTTAAAAAATCATATCTTGAGTTTCGTAACTCGAAAATCAGTTTCGTAATTTTTCCCAGAAACTAGACTCATGTGCCCATCTATGTAATTTTTTCTAGAATTTTTGGTCGGGCCAATTAGTACAGTTTATTAGTCAAAGTCTCCCAAGTTGCAGGGGTCGACTACACTGACCTTTGCCCATTACGACTTGGATATCTCCCTGCACAGAACTTCAATACTGATGCCGTTTGTTTCTATAGAAACTAGACTCAGAGAGAAATCTATACATATATGGTACGACTCCTAATTATCTCTGGTTAATTTATAATGAATTTCCAAAGTCGGAGCAGGGAATCCAGAAACCGTTCTGGCCCTGTCCCACGAGAACCTGATTTTCTCTTAACATACTGTCCATATGATCTTTTCATTACTTCTATATGAAAATAGACTCATCGAGCGTCGATTACATAATTTATTCATCAATCAATTCCATTCCTACTATTTTTAGTGATTTTTCGATTTCATGTCACTGCTGCTGCCAGCATCTGTTACGAGGGCAACCATGCCCACTTCATGTTTACTCCTTGATTCAACTAATAATTCCTCATGCATATCACAAATTATGATCATGACTAACCATGCCAAGGCTAATCATTGTCAACTTCTCCCTACTACATTATTGCCATATCATAAATTTTAACACCAAAACAATTTACCATGACATATGGCATAAAAAGGTCAAATCATCAAAATTCACGACCTAACGTTATGAAACCAAACCCAACCGAACATTTATGCCATTTTCGCATGGCTAAAAGTTTACATACCAAAGTTCAAACACAACATAATAGCCTATACATGCCAAAATGTTCTTCTAAGCCAACTAAGAAGAAAGTACCAAAACTTGCTATCCGGTGTGATGACTTCGATGACGGCCTGACCCCGCGAAAATAGATGAGTCCAAGCAACCTATAATGGGTGACAAGGAAACACCGAGTGAGTTTATAACCCAGTAAGTCATAAGCAATGTACTACCATCCATCAATAACATTATCACAAGAGGAAACAAAATGGAACGAGACAATTTACTCCATCCATACCAACCATACCATAGTTCCTCCAACCTATCGGTTCAATTTCATATCAATTCATGCATTCACAATCCATATACTCATCAATAGGACATTGAAGCATTTTCATAAATCAATTTATTTTCGTTACAATCAAACAACAAAACGGCCTTTCACCCATTCTACGATAAATTTTATGTACGTGACTTCAAGTATATTTGTCACATAGGTTCAACTTACCGCTCAACACCAAGTATAAGCATAGCACCTATTAGCCATGTACTCAAGACACTTACCCGATCCGCTGTCCGCGATCGACTCAATAGTGTCGCACACATAGTGTCCATAATGATTCACGAATGTATATTGAGCCCGCACACTCAGTGCTATATAATCAACTCGCACACTTAGTGCTACGTAATCAAATCGCACACTTAGTGCTACATAGTCAAACTCGCACACTTAGTGCCGCATGATCAATTCGCACACTTAGTGCATCATATTCATTTCGCACACTTAGTGCAACATAGTCAAACCGCACACTTAGTGCTGTACAATTTAATCCCGCGCACTTAGCGCCAATCTCATGGTCATAAATGGTTATCCCGCACGTTTAGTGCCGAGATCAACAACTCAGTATATCTTACCTCTTTTCTTTCATTCAACAATTTCATCATCACATACGTACATGCATATATATATATGTATATTTATTCATTCCATTCAGCATCAATACATAACATTATGACCATTGAAATAATACCAACTACATGCTTAATGACTTACCTCGTGTTGGGTAAGACGGTTCCAACTCGGCTACTCGATAACCTTTTCTTTGCCTTTGCTCGATTCACCTCCTTTAACTCCTTGAGCTAAATCAATAATTTAACTAGTTTAACCACCTTGCTAAATATTTACAATCCAATTTCACATGTATATGTATGTTAGTATATTCGGCTAATAACCTCATGCAACTACCATGTCATCAAAAATCTAATCACACATGCACATGCATTAGGTAAGTTACCTTTGCTAATTTTAAACCCAACATCACACAAGCTCTCAAGAGATGGTCGAATGCCTCTTTTGTTACCCAACTAATCATTCAACAATTCCATCCCCTTTACCACCCTTTTATGCCTAATTATCTAAATCAAGATAAGATCATCAACATGCCTAACCATAGCCGAATGTGCAACATTAATCTATCACCTCTATCTCTTAAATACTATCAAGTTCATTTACTTCTAATTTCTTAAGTTCAACATCTTAATGCCCATTATAACTACTCCCATAATCTACATTTAAAAATCGGCAACACCCACATTCAACTATCTTAGCCGAATACTCCTCAACACTTAGACCAAAGTATGCACATTAAACTTAATACAACTTTCATTATACCTTTCACCCTAAAACATAATTTATAAATCTTGCCCTTCCTTCCATGTTTCGGTCAATTATTCAAATTACCTCATAGCATGAACATTTTTTTTTCAACTAATCTAGCATGACTCATTCGGCCTTAACAATGAACCTCTTTTCATACAAGGACAAAAATAAATCAAATGAACCTTCCATCTAAACCCCATTCTATCTTCTACTCATTCAATAATACATGTAAACAACTACTAATTCTAGTACTTTGATACACGGTTTAGTGCCCAACCATCATAAAAGTTTGAATCCTTCTTAATATTGTCAAAATACATTCACAAATTGACTTAAACATATAAGAAGATTTAACTAACACTTCAAAACTTACCTCCTACTAGCAAGAAGTAGTGCCGAATTGCCTAAAGGAGAATTTTCCTTTTTCTCTTCTTTGGTTTCGGTTTTGGCAAGGTGGAGAAGAATATGAACACTCCTCTTCCCTTTTTCTCTTTCATTCCATTTTATTATAATTATTTTAAGTCATTTGTTAACTAAACAAAACATAATAAATTGGAATAAGTGGAGCACCATCACTCCTTGGCCGGCCACCCATCATCTTTTGGGCAATTTGACATGCAAAACCACTCTTTTTGGTACATGCACTAATAGACCATTTTGAATTAGACTATCATATTTTTACAATGTCTCAAATTGATCCCAATTAATAATTTCTCATGTAATTGGTAAAATTAGGGAGTGAAACTTCCACATACTCATGTTCACACATAATAAGCATAGAATATAGCAAGTAATTATTTTTACGACTCGGTCTTGTGGTCCCGAAACCACTTCCCGACTAGGGTCAATTTTGGGCTGTCACAAGCACAATGATAATTATTTGATTATTTGAGAAGTACAGAGATGGATGATAACTTGATTTAGTTATACTAGTAAGAGTGTGAAATGTTATGTACCAGACTTTGAATCCGATACCTGAACTTTTAGAGAGTTAAAGTTGATTTTTAAGTATCTCAGAAGCTATTATAGTTAGTATTGATGTTCGTGTGAAAATGTGAGGGTATTTCGAAGAATTGTGCAACAGAATTAGCATTATCACCGAAAGGTTAAATAAGCTATGGTTGATTGCTCGAACAAGTTTGTATATTCTTCTCAGTACGAATGAGTTTTTCTACTAAAGGATTATCTGAGTTATTCATTTTGAGGTTGTCAATTCATTCAGAGTGTAAATTTTAGTTGTTATGATTGGAAATCCAGGGTTGCACCGTGACTTCAGAAGAAAGCTATAGTAATTTTGACCATGAGATTGCTAAATGTTACTGCATGTCACCTTTAGTTGAATTGAGGAAGAGAAATTCGTAGAATTAAATTGAATAGAAATGATTAGAGGAAAGTGAAAATTAATTACAAAAATCAGAGACAGATTATCCAAAATTGTATACAAAATCGAAAGGTAAGAATATTGACACTCAAAAGAGAAACAAGTATTTTTTTTGAAAGTGCCTTAGTGACAGAGAATTTCCATTTTGGTAAGAAAAGAGGAGTTAGTTGCGTTTCATCAGAGAGTATGAGGTTAATAATAAAATAAGGTCAGTTACTTATCGGTAGGTATTCCAGTTCAGAGCCTTAGTTTAAGAAGTAAAATATTAGGTATGCCAAGGCTGAATGAGAATTTGAAAGTGTTGTTGGAAATCAATTCCGAATCCATTTGTAGGTAAGATTTTCGGGGACGAAAATCCCTAAACGAGGGGAAAAATGTAACATTCTGAAATAGTGCCTAAACAAAATAGTGGCTGCGAAACCACGAATCTGAGGTCAAAAAATTTTATTCCGATTAAGTTTTAAGGTTTATTCATTGATTGAATAATTGTGTGAAAATTTCGTGAAGAAATTTTATGTATAAGTGCCTAATTTGATAATTAGGACTAAATTGTAAAATTAGCAAAATGTGTGTTCTACATAATAAAGGGGATTTAATTGAAATGGGTTCTTAAAGTGGAGGTCCTTATTTAAAATTAGACCATTATATTTAAGTTTGGACAAAAATGGGCAAGAATAGGACAAATTTGAAAGAAAAGCCTTTGAGGGCATTTTGGTCCTTTAGTAATTAAAAGAATTAAAAAGAGAAAATAAAGCCAAAATTGGTCCATATTCTTCATGGAGGCCGAATATAGCATAGGGGAAGCCATGGTTAGGGTTTTCAAGCTTTCCAAGCTCAATAGTAAGTCCGTTCTAGCCTCGTTTTTAATGTTCTTTACGTTTTTAGAGTCCCGGTAACTTGATTTAGCTTATTCTAGCAATAATTCATGCTAAGGTTCATATTTGGAAAAATACCCATAGGTTAAATGTGTTTATTTTGAAGTTTTATGGTAGAATATGAAGCTTGAAATTACATTAAACAACTTTTGCTAAGGGATTTTAAGTGAAAACGAGTAAAACGACATAATCGGTAAAGATACCTAATGTTCATAGGTACATAATAGAGTGGGAACTTGATGTTGCCATAGAAGGGAAAAACATACAGAGTGTCATAAAACATAAGAAAATGGATAAATTTTAATTCCCAAGCCTAGGGGAAAAATCGTAATTCTATAAAGGTTTAGGGGCAAAATTATAACTTTTCCAAAGTTTGAGTTAGGGAAATTTTTGAATAGTAAATTAATTAAATAAGTGAAGTATGATGTTTTAGATCCCGGAAAGTGAGATTTGGACCTAGAACGGGAGAAAAATTGAAAATCGGGAAAGTTGGTAAAATGGTCGTTTTGGTATCGAGGTAAGTTCATATTTTTAATAAGCATTTAATTATGCATATTCGAATGGTAAATTGATATTTTGGCCATAAATACTTTAGTATTAAGTTTCAGATATAATGATTAATGTTCGATAATAATTCGATATTGGAAAGAGAACTTGTATAATTTATATGTAAGACCATATTTTGTATTATGGCTTTGTATTATGGCTTTGTATGATAACAAGAAAGTATTAACTAGCATAGTTTGATGAGAATAAGTTAAGTTGATGATATGATAAGATTGAGAATGTAAGCATGTAAGTTGAGTAGCATTTTATTATTATGCAATTATTGTTATTAGTATTGTTATTCTTGAGTTATGCGACTAACCCTAAGAATTTGAGCAAGTATGTTTCAGCTATGACTTGACAAGGCATTGATATCTCAATGTCCATGGTTGTACCATGGCAATTAAGGAAGAATTGATGGAAAATTCCATGTTCATAACATGGCATTTAAGGAGAAATTGACGATTAAGGATACCATGTAAGACCATGTCAAGACATGGCATTGGTAAGGCAAGGATCCTGTGTAAGACCATGTCAAGACTTGGCATCGGCATTGATTAAGGACTCCATGTAAGACCACATCAAGATGTGGCATTGGCACGAAGACAATGATACCATGTAAGACCATGTTTGGAACATGGCATTTGGTAAGACAAGGATACCATGTACGACCATATTTGGAACATGTCATTTGGTAAGATAAGGATATCATGTAATAAGTTCTATAAGGCAAGGAAATAATGTAAGACCATGTCAAGACATGGCATTGATGAGTTACTATAAGGCAAAGGTCCCATGTAAAACCATGCCATGGCATGGCATTGGTGAGTTCATAAGGCAATGATACCATGTAAGACCATGTCAAGACATGGCAATGGTAAGTTCAAAAAGGAAAAGGTTTTCGAGTAATCCAAAGAGTAAGTTAAAGAAACAACAAGGTGAGAACATGAAGAAAGAGTACAGGTATGCATTTAAGTCTTATTTAATATTGAGATTGTAAGTAATTTAGATTATCAAGTATTAAGTAAGTGATGAGTTTTCAGTTATGCTTGTGACACTTTATAACATGATTGGCAATATGCCTATATTATGAAAAAGCACTCATCTGTTAAGTGAGATGTTACAGGTATGTAAGCAAGCTATTAAGTAAGGTGCCTTTTGTATTTTGAGCCTTTGGTAAGGTTACCGATAAGTAAGATGGGAAAGTAAGAACTAAACATTATTTAAGCAAATTATGACAGCATAGTTGTAAGCTAAATTAATTGCTAATGCTTATTATTTTACATGTGAACTTACTAAGCTTTATAAGCTTACTTCTTTCACTTTCCCATGTTTTAGAGTACTTAAAAGCAAGCTCGAGTTGGAGTTCGTCGAAGATCACTTCACACTATCGACTATCAAGTTACCAAATAGGTATCTTCGTTTACAAACGTTCTAGTTTATGGCATGTATAAAGACTTAGGCATTTTGTGTGTATGTCCTTATGATATGGCTAAAGAATGGTATAAATATTTGAGAATGATTAGCTATTGAAACGGCTAATGAAGAACATGTTTCGATGTTATGTATGCCTAAATGGTAGTTAATACAAAGAAATCATGAAAAAGTGAAATTAGTGTTAAAACAATATTGAACAGCAGCAGTGACGTGATCTTGAAAAATCACCAAGAATAGTAGAAATGGAATTATGTGATGAATGAGAATTATAATTAAATATTATTGAGTCTATTTTCATATGAAATAAGAAGTGTAAGAAAAAGAAGTGTATATTAAGAGATATTTGAATTTTAGTGAGACAGGGTCAGAGTGATTTCTAAATCTCCTATTTTGACTTTATAAATTCACTAAAAATTGTAATAAAAAAAAGAATTAGGAGTTATAGTTTATATTTCTAGATTCCTTAGTGAATCTACTTTCAAGAGAAACAAATGCATGATTATTTGAATTCTGTACAGGGAGAAAATTGATTCTTAGTGAAGAGAGGTCAGAGTAGTCGAACTGTGCAACAGGGGAAACATTAACTAATAAACTGTACTAATTGGCTAGATCAAAAATTCTGGAAAAAAATTAGTAAAAAGATATATGAGTCTAGTTTCAGGGAAAATTCACGAATTTAAATTTTGAGTTTTGTGACTCGAATTATGATTTATTTAGTGACTATGACAAAGGAATAATGGAATAAATTATTTTGATTTGTCTAAGTATTCGAAAAAATTTTAATGTTCCTGGTTTGGTCCTGAACCATTTCAATTGCATGTTTTAGGGTATCGAGGGCCCTTTTTAGGGACATATTGAATGAATGTAAATAAATTAATTTTAAAAGCAAATCTTATGCCCCAAATTAGTAAGTTAAGTCAAGTAACGCCTCGTGCTCGACTCTGGGGACAGTCTCGGGTAGGGAGTGTTACAGTATTTGCTTGCCAAGAAAGATGCTAAGCCGAGACTATTCGGCGGGTACTTCTACTTCAAGAGTTCGATCTAGAAATTCAAGATCGAAAGGGAGTAGAAAATCAAGTAGCAGATCACTTTTACAGATTAGAGCTGTAAAAAGGGAATTCTCCTCTTATACCAATTCGAGAGATGTTTCTAGATGAACACATACTGAAGTAAATCATGTCCATAATACCCCTTAGGTTGCTAATATTGTTAAATTTTTAGCTTGTGGTTTGATGCCGATTGATAAGACGTATTATCAAAAGAAAAAGTTTCGTCACGATGTGAAATGTTATTTTCGGGAAGAGCCATATTTGTTTAAAAAGTGCACAGTTCAAATGATCAGGAGATGCATGGAAGAAGATGAAGTACATAAGATTCTATATCATTGTCACTCAACTCCAAGTGGGGGACACTTCGGAGGTACACGTACTGCAGCCAAGGTACTGCAAGCCAGATTCTTTTGGCCAACACTATACAAAGATGCATATGCTTATGTAAAGAGTTGTGATCGATGTCAAAGGGTTGGAAATGTTACCAACAGAAATGAGATGCCTCGAACAAACATCATTAAATTAGAATTATTTGATGTTTGGGGTATTGACTTTCTCGGTCCTTTCCCACCTTCTTTTGGTCACAAGTACATATTAGTAGTAGTAGACTATGTGTCTAAGTGGGCTGAGGCAGAGGCATATCCGACAAAAAATGCTAAGGCTATAATGAAGTTTTTGCAGAAACATGTGTTCACAAGGTTTGGAACCCCAAGAACTATTATCAGCGATGAAGGGTCCCATTTTGAGAACAAGTGGTTGAAATGGTTATTAGATAAACATGGAGTGAAACACAAGGTCACTACAGCTTAACATCCGCAGACGAATGGGCAAGCTAAACTGGCAAACAAAGAGATCAAAGGCATACTTGAGAAGGTAGTTTACCTGAACAGACGAGATTGGTCCAAAAGACTGGATGATGCTTTATGGGCTTACAGAATAGCATACAAGACACATTTAGGGATGTCACCCTACAGGTTGGTCTTTGGGAAAGCTTGTCATCTACCCTTGGAGTTAGAGCACAAAGCTTACTGGGCCCTTCGACAACTCAACTTGGATCTTAAGCTTGCTAAAGAGAAACAGATGCTCCAACTCAATGAGCTAGAGGAATTCCGAATGTTCTCGTACGAAAATGCCAAATTACTCAATGAGAGACTTAAGAAATGGCATGATAAGCACATTCGAGTTCGAGAATTTGAAGCAGGTCGGCAAGTCTTGTTATTTAATTCTAGATTAAGGTTCTTTCTAGGTAAACTAAAATCACGTTGGTCCGGTCCATTTACGATTCATCACATCTATCCATACGGAGTTGTTGAACTCCAAGGTAAGGGAGGTAATTTTCAAGTTAATGCTCAGCGTCTGAAACATTACTGGGGAGATAAGATTGAATGGAATCAAATTTCGTTCATTTTATCGGTTGTTTAAATTTTCTTATTTTCCTTTTTAATAAATGATTTAGGGTATATTTTCAGGATTAGTATGTTTAAATAAATTTTGTCTAGGAGATTGGAACTTAAGAGGGACCGTTTGTGACCCCTCCAGTCTTTCCTGGGAATTGATTTTAACATAATTTTCCAAGAAATTATTCCCTAAGTAGAAAATTAAATTTTTGGTTTTTCAAATAAAAGGGTCAATTTTGATCCAAGTTTTAAATTGCAACTCAATTTCAAATTTTCATTAAGTCTAGGGACTTAATTTAACTATTTTTAAAATTTGGTTGCTCTTTTCATAAATAATAAAAATCAGATGCCTATTTTTGTAAATATCTTCAAAAGGCTTCTAGAATAAATTTTTTTAATTTAATAAAAAAGATGATAATTATTAATATATCATTATATCCATTATAATATATATTAATTATTATCAACTTTATATAGAGTTAGGACTAGTTTTAATTTAATCATATTTTATTTGATAAGTTTTTATCTTAATAAATTAATAGCAATTAATAATTTAATATTATTTTATTAATTATTAATTGTTGTTAACTCTAAATAGAATTTGAACTTAATTATTAAATTTTTCTAAGAATTCTATTTTGACTCCTATTTCCCTCATTATAAATACCACCAACCTTCTCCACCATTTATCACTCAAAACCCCAAAACACCCAAACTTTTAAGTGCCGTAAGCCCCTAGCCGACAGCCTCATTCGGCTAGCAGCAGCTCACATGCATGGTGTGCGACCATCCAGCACCAGTAGATTGCTTGGCTTGCTCCTTGGCACCACACCAGCTTCAACTCCAGCACTCGATAGGCCTGCTTGCAAGGATCCGCGCATCCCACACTGTGTCTAGCCCCAACCCGCACCCCCTATTGCTGCCTTTTGCTGTGTAGTTGCTCCCACCAGGTTGTGTCGCTCCTTGGCCTTACTTAACGCATCCACTTGCTACCCAACATCTGTGTGGCATCAGCCTGATTACTCACACCACCCTTTCACCCATCCTCAGCCAAAAACCCCCCAACCTATTCTTATTTACTAACTTTTGTTTCATAATTATTTTCCTTAGGAGCTTTTAATTTTTACAAAAAAGGTGGTAAGACCGAATTTTCTCTTAAATTTGATGTTATTCTAATAATTAATTTTTCAATTTATTGAACCATTAATAATTTTTATTAATTAAATTTTTGAGAAAATAAATTTTCCCATCTTTTGTTCAGGTTAATCATGCCTCGCAAGAGAACTTGTGCCTGTGCCCAAATTGATGAAACACAAAACAAGTTCCATTGTGAAGAAGCCAAAGCAAGATACGAGAGTATCTTAAAAAATCAACAAATGCATCTAGAGAAAGGATTTACATTGAAAGAAAGTAACTATATTGATTTTATGGCACGTATTCGTCAAGTTGCGAAAGCCCTCAATTGGGAATTCTTTTGTGAGAAGAGACCTAGTGTGGATGAGGAACTAGTTCACAAGTTCTATGCGAATTTACCTCAAGCGAGTTGACAAAAGTTCCAGTTCGTGGAATCAAGGTACCAAAAACTTCAAACACTATTAATGAGTTCTTTGAATTGCCTGATTTCAAAAATGATGATTATTCTTCCTTGATGAGCAACATAGAGCCTAAAAATTTACAAGAAATTCTCGAGGAAGTTACAGTTCCAGGTTCTAAGTGGACTGTGTCAAAGCAAGGAATCCACACTTGTCGAAGGGAATATTTGACACCACTTGCAAAGGTATGGTTCTATTTCATCCGTTTCAGCCTTATGCCTAGTTCACATGGAACTACAATTTCATTAGAGTGAATAGTCTTATTAAACTCGATTTTAACTGGAAAGACCATTGATGTGGGAAAAATCATCTTGAGAGAAATGCGAAATTATGCTGTTAGATGCTCTGGCCCAGCTTACTTCCCCTTTATGATAACAATTCTGTGCTTAAAAGCTAAAATTCTTGCTATAGCCAGGGCACAATCACAGATTGGGACCTCTACAGAATAGCTGGAGATTTTGTTCTATGACATCAAATTGAAGAAAGTGAGGATCCCGAAGAAGAGGAAGAAGATCCCACAGAGATCGAGCCAATGCAATCAGCTAAAGTCCCTGATAATGTGGAACGAATGGAACCAAAAGTTGAACCTGATAACGAAACTTCAATATTTAGAGCTCAACCGCCTAGCCCAGATCTTCAGGATGAGCTGTCAAAGTTGATGGACATAATGCAACATATGCAATGGCAGCAACAAGCTTAATGGAGATACTCAAAAATAAGGGATGACTCGATGAGAAGTGCTCTTAAGAAAATTTACAATGACCCATTTATTTTTATGCCTGAATTTCCAGATTTTATATTTGAACCATGGAGTCCATTATTGAAGAAGGAGCAAAGCGATTCATGCAATGGCAATAATGATGAAGAAAAAGATGAGTCGAATTCGGAAGAATCTGCAAATAAATAAAAAGGGAGGATCTCGACTTTATTTGATTTTTGTTTTTAGGTTATTTTAGAATAAGTTAATTAGGAATTTTTATTATTGCCTAATAAAATAAGAGAGGAAAATCATAAATAAAATTTGAGCAAGTCACAAAGTATAAAGTGTGGCAATAGATATATACATGTCTAGGATTGGATTTAGAGAGAGCTTGGTACTTAAGCAGTCACATTGACTCACCTCCTCTTTTCTAAAATCCTACCTGGTGTATAGTATCTACTTACTTTAAACAATGAAGACATTGTTCATCTTAAGTAGGGGGACCGAAAAATTGAATTATTTCCACTCCGAATAAATTTTTCTTTTAATTATGATTAGGATATATTTTGTTCAATAATTGGAAATTTTGTTAAGTATGCTAAAATTTAATATAAATAACGTTCTATTATTTCAATAAGTTATTATGTTAGCTTAATAATGATATGAATGTATTTTTAATAAAGCATGTAAATCGTACCATAAAATTTTAGTTCCTTAGGGAAGTTAGGCATGCATGAAAGTTTAAGTCTTTAGAATTGACTTAATAGTTTCTTGAGGCGAAGTCCTAGGAAGCATGGAGCATTGAAAATGATTTAGGCAACTTTTGTTTGGACCGTTTGTGCCTTTCAAGCCAACCGTGATGAAATTTTTATCCTTTGAAACTTAACTTTGAGACTATATGGACTAATTTTATTTGAACCCTTGCAAATTTAGCCATCACTTCTCTCTTAACTATCTTAAAATTGTCCCAAACAATAGACTCATTACTATTCAAAGTATTCTTTAAAAAATAAGTTTGGGGGAGTTGAAAAGAAGTATCGAATGCTCTAAAATTGTAGTACATTCAGTAAAATACTCGAATTTAAAAAAAGAGATCACGATTTCTTAAAATAAGATGTACAAAAGAGCATGTGAAAGCAAAGAAAGTTGATGTATTGAAGGTAATTATTTCAAAGGTCCAATGCAAGCTGAGTCTAGGGTTTTTAGCCTAAAAATTATCTATCTTCTACCTACCTCTAAGCCTAGCCACGTTACAACATTGTTAAAGACCTATTGATTCAAAGTTCCAATGCTACCTACATTAGTGGAGAGAAATTGCTACGTACAACATATGAAGACATAAGTTAAACTTAATGATTGCATCTTAATCTTGAATAAGGGAATAAAATTACATTGGTAAGGTTTAACATGACTTTATTAGAAAGCATTTAGACTAATGTTTGCTATCATAATAGTTGTTGAGATTAATTTGAACAGTATGTATACTTAAGTAGCATAACTATCAAATTTCTTGTCTTTGAGCATAAGTATATTAAATTCATAACTTTGAGAAAAATGTTGTTTTGAAGGAATTTTTCAAAGGTGTTTCCGGGAAATTCTTTCAAAATTCATGCATTACTCGAGACAAGCAATGAATTAAGCTTGGTGGTGTGGAAACACAAAAATTTACACACTTTTTCATACCCTTTTTAACTTAAATTCATACGAATTCGGTTAAATTCTTGACGAAAAATAATTAATTTTTATAAAATAATTAAAGTGCACTTAAAATATGAACATATTGAATTTTAGTTAATTTCATAATTATTTTTGATTAATTTTGGTTATTTTCGACAGAATTGTACAAATGGCGAAAAATGGCTTGGCGGATACTGCTAGAAGCACAAAACCGAGAAGCAATTTGAAGTACCGAGGTAGATTAATTTCTAGCCTAAGACGGTCTAAAATTATGTGTATTAATTCATAATTTAATTAATTTTAATTTATATCCAATTTAATTTGGGTTAATAAATTATTATTAATTAATTATGAAAAATGGTCCGATTGAACCGAATCGGCCAAGGAAAGGACAACCCAAAACCGTCCAAGTGTTGACCCAATTTAGCTCATTAGCTGATTATTTAAGCTGTAAAGAAGCCCTTGAAAACTTATTCAAATTGCAATTCAGCCCCTCCACAATTGGTGGCTTTGAAGATTTGCCCCAAGCCATATTTAGCAAAGTAGAAGCCATCAACTTTGCCACATAGGTGGCCGGCCAAGGGGTGGCTCTTTGGCTTCTATTTTTAGCAAATTTTAGTTGCCACATTCAGCTATAAAGCCCCCCTTGGCTGATCATTCAACGCATCCCTCATTCATTCACATCTCTTCTCTCATTTTCTCCTCTCATTTTCCTATTCAAAGTCCATTGCTCTCTTGCCGATTTCTCCTCTTGGAAAAGGGGCATTCTTCAACCAATTTGGAGCAGCAATTGAGTGTTCATAGCAGCCTTGATCGGTGAGGACAATAAAGAAGGAAGAACGGAGCAACCTAGTCAAAGCCACGAAAGACACCGAATTTGATTCTTGTTCCCTATCTCTTTAATTGTTGTTGTTGTTATGATGAACAAATCTATGAATATTTATGTTGTTGGAATGGTTAATTTAATCAGCTTAGCTTGAATTTAATTCGTGTTAGTTTGATTGCATTTCATCAACTTAAATTATTAAAATTGTGTTTATGTTGTTATATGCCTCGGTAAAATGCTTGATTAAGTAAAATCATGCCTAAGTTATTCTTGCATTACGATTGTGAGGTAACTAATGAATTAGTTATTTAAACGGATTGAAATTGTAATTAATGGACCCAATACTTAATCAGTGCATGTTTATTCTTCTAAGGTAGCTGAAGGTTAAATTAGCACTGTATCTGGCGATACATTTGCCTTGCATAACTTGTAAGATTATTGTGATTAAACTGTTTCAAGGTAAGGATACCTTGTTACCTCACATAGTCTTTTATGTGCTTAATAGATTTAATTAATCGTTTGAATTGACGTAGGGATATGCAAGAGATTAGTTCAACTTAATGAGTATGTATGTGCCATAACATGTTTACTTATTAAAATCT
The DNA here is from genome assembly GCF_007990345.1 of Gossypium hirsutum. NCBI lineage: Eukaryota > Viridiplantae > Streptophyta > Magnoliopsida > Malvales > Malvaceae > Gossypium > Gossypium hirsutum. The sequence goes on from NC_053431.1 coordinate 69,403,943, forward strand.
GTTTAATTGTTTGAATTAACATAGGGATATGTTAAGAGATGAATGGATTTGTATAGGTGAGTATGCTCATAAGTTAGCAAATTACCGAATTGCTGTGAATTTATTCGTAACAACATAAACATGAGTTTAATAATTCTAAGTTAAAGAAATGTAATTAAATCAACACAATTATGTCATCTCGATTAAATCATATTTTGAAATCGTGCATTTGAGATTTATTTATTTAGTTTACTTAGTTTAAAATCTTAGTTTTTAATCACCCTCTTCAAACAAAATATTTTTCTTCACCAAAGGCTACTACTTAACAACTTTCTTCTTTCCTTTAGCCTTGGATGATTCAACTATATTCTAGGCTAGATACATACTCGAGCATAAATGCAAAATTAGAAACATGCAATTGAACAACAAAGTCATTAGAATAAAAAGTGATATGCACTTTCCTAGTACCCAACTACTTAGAGCCATATGAATCAAAATTTACATAAAATCTACTTGTTTGAAATCAAATTTTTTAATAGAAATATGTTTTAAGGATCTTCTTCTTTGATTAACAAGCGCTCAATAATGAATAAACGCTTGAACACTCGATCAATATCAAATATTCGTTTTAAGTCGTTCTTTGATTAACCTAAGTTATTCTAAACTCAATTTCATCAGTAATCAAGTGTAAAAATAATTTTAAAGTATAAATCGAAGTCTTCTCACGCTAAAATGTAAATTACCTTAAAAAATAGAAAATAATTTGTAAAACATGTTTAATGATAAAAAATCGAAATTTGGTGTTAGAAAACACTTAGCGATATTGAGATCTGGCTTAGAGAAACGAAAAGACGTTGAAAAATCCTCGAGAGAACTTGGGGAAAATTTTGAGAAAACTTTTGATATTTTTCGTGAAAAATAAAGAGGAGATGTCATTCCCTCCCTTTAGTTTTAGACAAAAAGGGTAATTTTGCTTAATCGTGGCTTACCAAACCTGTTTAAATTTTTTTTTTTTGAAAATATTAGTTTTAAGTTACATATTTTGAATCAGTACCATCTGATTATTTTTACCAAATTGAGTCAAACACAAACTCCTTAAACACAAAGAAAATATAAATTTTGGCGGAAGTGAGAACTCAGAACCCTAAACTTTAAGAATTTAAACTAAACACCGAAAGAAAATTCCCGATTAAAGGGGGAAAAGAAAAACCTAAAATCCCAGTTGGCGAGTGAGGTGCAATGGGAGTGATAAAAGAGGGCAGAGTCTCAGGCACGTTGCCGAAAGATGAGGCGTTTGCCATTCACTATCCGGGCTATCCTAAGACCACCTCTCGTGCCATCCAGACTCTTGGAGGAACCGAAGGGATTCTCAAGGCAAATTTTATATTACCATTTCTTGTTAATTTTTATTATTTTCAGGGCTTGAAAAGAATACCTTTTTTTTTTTTGGCTCTACGGGTGCAAGCTTGGGAATTTGATTTTCGTTCCCTCTTAACAGGCTCGTAGCTCGCAGCCAAACAGATTGGAGCTCCATTTCCGTCACGGGGATCCGTACTCGCATCCTGCATTCGGTGAGCTTAGCCCCTGTAACAGTTTGCTGCTTAAAATATCGAAAAAGAAGTGTTCTAATCGCCAAACCGCCGAAGCTTCAAGTAAGTTACAAGAGTGTTCAACATCAGGAGTAAATGATGCGGAAAACCCGAAACAGCCATTTCGAGTTGAAGTGGAGAGACCGGAAGAAGAAGAAGAAGAGGAATCGAACCTTTGTGCTGATATTGTTTGTCGTGTCTCCGAAGCTTACAATTTTGATGGTTAGAATTCTTTTTTTTGTTTTTGTTTTAATCAATGCTTATTATTGTTTTAAAAATGGAGCTTAGGTGATATGTGCTTACTTTGAAATTTGAATTTTCCTATTTTGGTGCAGGAATGGCTGATTATCAGCATGTTCTCCCTGTTCATGCCAATGCTGCCAGGAAAAGAAAGGGAAATTGGGTGGAAGCAGAAGAGACATCCTTTGGTGAGGCCTTTATGGTAATCGCTTCAACATGTAGTTGCAGCCAAATTATGTTCTGTCTGATAAATTTATTTACTTTTGTTAATTGTTCAACAGAAAAGGGTGGGTTCATGGATGTGGATCAAGAGGATGTGATGATGATATTGCCTCCGCTCTTTTCACCCAAAGATATGCCAGAGAATGTAGTGTAAGAAATCCTGACATTTTATTTTCTTTATGTCATATATTTCTTTTTCCTTTCTGTTTTTGTTAAAAGGAAATTCTTTATTTAAGTTCATATTCTTTTTCTATTAATATGGTGAGGGGCATTGCTCAATGTACTGATGAATAAGCACTATGATTATTTTATTTTTATTTTTTTGTAAAAGGTTAAAATAAACAATTTTGATTTGTATTTCTAATAACCAGGTATATATATATTTCAGGATGTTTAAGCTTTTTTTTCTTAATAAAAAAATAAGAACATTATTGTGTAAATGGTTATATGAAAGTTAAATGTTGTTTGCAGTATTTGACTTATCAATCCCCGTGCAGGTTGTAATTAAGAAGTTAAAGGTGACCTTGGTTCTACTTCTTTTTAGAAATCTGAAAAGAAGGGGGGGCATAATTATGAGCAGAACTTGTCTTTGAAATGTTGTGTTTGATTTATGCTATCTAATTCTAGATTGCTTGTAAATGTTGATTTGAAATGCTTTGCTCTTTGGACTAACTTTTGTAGTACTTGTTTCAGGTTAAGACCATCAACCATCTTAAGTTCAAAAAAGAACCAAGAGGTAGCTGTACATTATAGTGCTCAGGTATTAACTAAAATATTTCTCTCCACAACATATTTTCTGAACAGCAGTAAACATGCACTTGTCTGCCAGCCGCCACAGCAAACAAATGCACATGCGCATGCTCAACCATTTACATACTATGATTTAAGTCTCTGATAGTATATCTACAAATAGATTTTATCAAGGTGTTAGTATATTTTTAGTAGCCGCTGCTGGTATGAAAATGATTACTGGAAAAGGCGGTTTTTCTTTCACTATATCATTTTTGTAGGCACATTAGTCTCACTAGGTGGTTTGATCAAGACCATATAAGATAATTGTATTTTGTTTTTTTTCCTTTTTTTCACATTGTGACATGCATCTACCCTGCCAAAAGTTTATGACAGCTTGCCTTTCTTATGTTATGATAATCCTGAGCAACAATTTTGTTGATACTAAACTAAATATGGAACAAATGAAGCTCTGTTGCTGATCTAAGTTGTGGTGGACTTCAGTTCTCTGCCTTTTCTTTTTAATAATACTACCAAAGCTTTTCATTGTCTGTATCATTAAAAAGACATGTGCATACTTGGCTGCAGTTAATATCTCCTTTCCTTTCAGCACATCTTATTTTAGTGAGGAGAGATGTTTGAACTGCTAATTTTGTTTCCTTCCATGCAGGTTGACCTAGAGCCAGGCCTTGCAATTGATTTCAACATTAAAGATATCCTGCTGATTTCATTTTACCTTTCTTCTGGATTTATATTTTGTTTTCCAATACTAAAAGTCAATATGCTTCTAGTGTTTACATCATATTGGCTTTATATTCTTCTTCATCTAATCTTCACTTTCTTTACATTGAAGAAAATCTTTTATGATGATTCAGTAAGAAAATTTTGTCTCTATGAATATATATATCAATTACGGATGGAAATAACTGACTAAGAGCTTGGCATATTTTTGTAAATTGCTGAGATTTTGGACAATTTTATAGCACCAATGAGATTAATTCCCTAGTATTATGTAAGTGAATTAAAATTAAGGAGATTCTACCATGGAGCAGTGTACAGATTTATTCTCCAAACTCCATCTTTCTGTTGGACTTAGCATTCGTACAGGTTCCTAAGAATGTGAACTGGGAGGAACATATAACCCAGGACTCAGAGCAGTGGGAGTGGCAGATGACTGTATCTAAGCTATTTGAAGAATGGCCTATATGGCCCAAGGAATCTGTAACTGAGCGCTTGCTTCAGAAAGGTCTAAAATTTAGCCATTTGGTGCTTAAAAGGTCTTGCCTGAAAACTTGCACTCCTATTTATTAACAAATTCTTTCTTGGAACAGTTGAATTCACTTGCTGATCTTATCGTTCAGGCTTCTACTTGGGGTTGCTTACTACTTCTCAAATGGACCATTTCGGAGATTCTGGATCAGAAAAGGATATGATCCTCGCAAAGATCCTGAGTCTCGCATGTAAGAGTTTTTCTGCAATAATCTCCTTTGTTATATCTTGTGCTTTAATGCCTTCCATTAAGTCAATTGTAGGATGCTTACTTCTGCATTTTCTTTTACCAGATATCAGAGAACTGATTTTCGTGTACCTGAACCATTGCGGAACTATGCAGATGCTAGCGTGGCTAACAAGTAAGTTGATACTGGTATATTCGAATATATGAAATCTGAGTACCTGAGAGTTCTGTTTTTTGGGAATCCTTTAGGTGTAGAATTAGTGAAATTTATGACCACAATTTATTGCACAATATACTGTAATAAAGGGAAGGTGTATGCTCAGCGAATTTATTACTTAACATTGACAACAGTTGCTTGATGTTCCATGCCATCCAAAATGCCTGTGCTGAGTTTAATGGTTTGTTTGAAAATGATTTCTTTTAACAATTTTGTTATTACACAGTTTGACGCATAAGTGGGGAGATTTATGTTCATTCCAAGTATTTCCTTACAAATTCCAGATGATTTTACAACTATTTGAACTGGATGATGATTACATTCAACAAGAGATACGAAAGCCTCCAAAATTAGAAACATGCGATGTGAGTCTATTATCTTCAATGTTGTCCAGACGTGCTGGTTTGTTTATCTCTGGTGTCATCCATGGATTTTCTTTTTAATTTTTTAATTTTTTTTTTTTTGTCTTCACATGGATTTCTTTTGTAAGATCGGACAGATGAGAGTCTTAGATGATAAAAGTTTATTTTTTGTTGTGATATCTTTCATTTCATCATATAACTTATAATTCATTTTGCTATTCTAGAGAAAACATGTTAAGGCTTACTTTATGTAGAAACTTTGCAGCCTAAAACTGGATGGTTCTCCGAGTGTGTGCTTGATTGCCTGAGACTTCGTGTAGCAATGAGGTTCTTGTCAGTATATCCCAAAACTGGTGCAGAAAGCATACTGAAATCTTGCTCTAATGAATTTGAGAAGTTAAAGAGGTCATGCTTATACAAGGATGTCTTCAACTCTCATCAAGAGGAGCATCAGCAAACTAATAAAGGTTCTGATAAGAAATGCTTTTTTTTTTAAAAGTTTCTTGACATCTCATCTTTTATTTGTTTCTTTAATTCATTGGGTTTTGGTAATGAGTGCCGTAAAAGCACACTTTAAGGTTAATTAAGATACCATTTATAATATTATTTTTGTATCAAATGCAGCTGTTAATAGTTAAGTGATATTTTCGAGGCACTGGGAAAAGACTATACTTATACGGTCACCTTAGTGATATCCTCATTCATTAGGTGGTTCATTTAACTGCCTTACTTTGATTTTGCATTCTCCCAATATTGGTGATAATCTAACATCCTTAATCTAGGAAAGCAATATTGAAATTATTGTTATTGAATGTTTTTTAATATATTCATGTAACTCTATATTGTTGACACATGCTTCTTTTTTCTCAAATCAATTTATTTTCCACATTCCTTGCTGCAAGTTTTGGTTTTCCATGTTATCACTGATTTTCTCCCTGGTCAATCGTTCTTATACGTATTTTCAATTTTCTTAGTGAATTCTTATGACCTTTCAGTCAAAGCTATATTGTAATCTTCATATGTCAGACTGGTTTTACTAGCTTCATTAGAGTAATCATATAAGTTGCAAAATACTAGCTTAACATTTGGAGTTTATAGGTGATGATGATAAAGAGAGAGCCAAAAGTTCTGATAATAAGGAAGATGAAGTTGAAGCTGAGGATGAAGAGGAATTGGATGCGTATGATGAGACACTTACTCTGGTAAATCATATGTTTGTTTTTTCTTCTGGTTTTAACATTCTTGTTAACTCTCAGCATATCATGATTTTGCTGTATATTTGTCTTATTTCATGTTTTTGATCTTAGAGAAAAAGAGAAACCCCAGAAAGGAACTTAATTAAAATTTTTTTTTTTTCATTCGTAGGGTGATGGGGATGATGAAATCTCTTTGCAACCTGATACATGTATCCTTGAATCACGGCAGTCTGTGCTTTTGTTGAGAGTTTGTCTTTTAAATAGAATGGTGGTTTGGAGTTAGCCAGGCTTTTGTGCATGTGTAGGAAAAGCATATAAGGGCATTTTCCACCTACTAAGTTGATTTAGGTTTGCCTTGTCTGAAGGCTTAAAGATTTGTAATCAATTTTTCCGTTTCATGCAAGTTAACATGAACCAGCGCTGTTTACTGAAATTAATAGTAAGCCTGAGAAGGAACTTTTTTACTTGAAATCCATGCTGCTTTTAGCAATACCTACCATTGGGCTATCGTGTTTGTATACAATGATGAGCCAGCATTGTTATAAGGTATGCTCTTTATGTTAAAATTGGTTCTCTTGGGGTAGCTCTAAGAAAAAAAAGTGATTGCAAATCTCTTAAGTTATCTTCTGTAAAACTCTTACAAAAGACTAGCAATGAATATATATTCTAACTTGTTACTATATACAAATATTTTTACCATGGGAGGTGACTTCATTTCTAGTAAAGAATATGCCTTTCAAACTATTACAGGCCTTCAATTTCAACCTCAAAGTATCTGAGCTTTTCATACATGAATAGATATACTAACGCAAGATAAGCATCCAAGCACATGCATACACATTTTTATAAGAACCTGTATATGTTTAGTATTTGGTTTGTTTCCATCTGGATGTTCCTTGTCTGCTTTAAGTTTCCTATATATTGCATAGATTTAGATATGGAGAACAACTCAAGGACATACTTGCAAGAGCTTTTTGGTAGCTTTCCATCAACTGGATCTGGTACTGATGCAATACAGGCTGCAGACACTAGTGATGGAGAGTATGAAATATATGAACAATTTGGTGATAATAACTACTCTGACGACGACGACGACGACAACGACGACGACGACGATGATGATGGTGGTGGTGGTGGTGGTGGTGTTGGTGGTGATGATAGCTAATGTTCCTAACTCCAAAGTTTACAGGTAGCTTTCTTGCCTTTGTTTTGTCTCCTTTTAGTCATTCATCTTGCTTCACTTACAGCAACAACAGTTCAAAATTTCTAATGGAAATTTATGCGATTGATTTGTTGGTCAGATGATATAGCTAGTGTCTTTCTAAGTTATACTTTCCATAAAGCAGCTTAAACTAATAATAGCTTTGTGTTTCTGATCTCAAACACATTCTTTTTTGAAGTTGTCAAAACTTGTACCCTACTGTAACATCTCAGGAGCAAAAAATTTTAATGAGACTTCAAAATAGGTGAACCTATCCAATTGGAACATTACATTTTAGAATCTCTCATAGTTTTTGGCTTTTAGGCCTTTTAATATAAATTGGACGTGAAATTGTTGTGCTGCTTTTTGGTATTTTCACTGTAGATTTCCAGATTCTTGAAGCTACAATACGTGGTAGGATGGGGAAGATATACTGCAGTTAAAGTCTTTCTAGCTAGAGAGAAGGGTGACTAGATATCTGCATGTTCCATTGCAGGTCTTGTTTACATATCAGCTCCTAAATTACCAATTATCAGGTAAACTTCTATAACGTTTTAGTGTATCAGTAATGTATACCATTTTCCAGTTAACCTCATACATGATGTAGCTTGTGTGAATGAACAGAGCTACCTATTAAATGACAATTTTGGTACTAGAATGTCGTACCATGCTAATATTAAAACATAACCATCATTTTCTGGTTTCAGGAAGCATCTTTTAGCCAAACTGATTTGTGCTTTAGATAAGGAATATAATGGTATGAAAAAGACATGGTCCTTTGTAAATTAAGAGGAGACAACAAATTTCCAGGAATAATCATCACAGTTGAAGCATTAGCTCTGTTTTTGTTCTTTTTCTTAGTGGACTTAATGTCGCTTCATGGCTAGTCTGCTAGGGCTGTAAATGAATTGGGTCTTAACAATCTTTTTATTCATGCTTGTTTATTTATTTTTGAATCTGCCGGTGTTTGTTAACAATTTTCTAAAATGTTTCTGAGCTTAAGTTCATTTATGTTCAATGCGTTTGTTGATGGCCAAAGAGTAGTTTTTTTAAGAATTTGATTCTTCTAGAAATTAAGTCAAAAGTTGCTGAATTGGCTAGTGTTGCATATAGGGACATGAATTTACGAATTTGAATTTTAGCATCCAATAAATTCATGGATTTAAGAAATAATAATGAATGTTTTATTTTGTATGTTTGTTATCTATTTTTGAAATTCAAGTTTACAAATCAACCTAATGTTTTTTCACATAGACTGATTGGAGACCTTGAAATCATTTTAACAATTTAAGTTGACAATTAAAAATTAGTTACATGATAATGTATAAGACAACTAAATAATCTAAAAAAACAATCCTACATGAATAGCATCATTACACTATTTTGTGAGTAAAAAAATGTGTATGATCCCTGGAGAAAATTGTGGATACGAGTGTTAATGGCACTGGACGACATCACTTGTTCCATCCACTCCATCCCAGGTAAAACCGGCCTCACCTCTGATTGTTTCATATTACCGAAGGCAAAAAATGCAGTCTACATCACCTTCTCTCTGAGATTTTAACAGGAGCCAAACAACCTTTGATTAAGAGGAACATCAATATCATCGTCCACTTGGGGTTATTTAGGTAGTGTAGAGTACAAGATGATGCAACCAATGATAGCTTGATGGGGTCATTTGCGTTCTTAATTTTATGCATGACCTGCCAAAATGATTTTGGTTAAGAGAACCAGAATCGGACTCTTGACTCAAAGAAGAGAGGGAGAGATACAGTCCTGAGTTGAGGCACCACTGGAGCTATTTATCAGAGATGGAAACTGAAATCTGAAAGTTGAAAGAAAGAGGTTTAGGTTACTTCTGTTTTCTTGGCCATCAATATTATTCGTTCCACTTGAATGCTTTGTTCGTTTAGTCTTATACATAGCCTTCCAATTCATATCATAATTTAATTCACAACTTCAACAACCAACTGATGCCATTATGTTATAAATTATAAAGCAATTAGCAATTATATATATCATCACATAAAAAGATGTCCAATAACCATGCCAAAGAGAAACAGGAAGTGTGGCATGGGACAACAATAAAATATCCCACCTCTTTTTAACACGGAACAATATCACTGTTGACGTAATGTCATCCTGTGGTACCTGTAGCATAACCTGGATTTTCATCTTCATGGGGGTCGTCTTTGCCTTGCCATTTTCATCTCCAACCTGAAATGAAAAGAGGATATATATCAAGTCATTGTCGTCATAGGAATGAATCTCAAGCAAACAATTCAGGACAACCAAGTTCAGCAAACGACAAATGCTAGAGAAAACAGAATAAACTTACCCATAGAGAAGCCCAGCAAAGACGAACCTCAGAATCGTAGCCAGCTTTGAATTTCAAGTCTTTGTCATACGTGTGCTTGTACACCACACTCCAATAGTTTGAATCAAGATTGTACCAGTAGCTGCACATAAATGCAATAGAACATTTCAATTGAAATTGACATTGCAGGGAAAAAGCAACCCTCTATAGCTAATGAATCAAATATGTTTCCATATATATATATAATGCAAAACAAAAGAAATGGCACCTCTAGCTATTAAGCACATTCATGACAGATTCCAATATTTACAAAGATAAAGTTGTAACTACTAACCTCAATTTATCCGATGGACTGAAGCGTCGCTTGAATGCAAATGACGCCGTATTAGTTGGTAGTGAAATGCTAGGAATAAATGACATTGTCCCATCCTGCAATGAAAACCATCAAAACCATCTACTAAAGCACTCAAAAAGCTTGAAAATTTACACATGCATAATGTTTTCCAACCCAGCATTTTCCTATGAAGAAGGTGATCAGCCACCTCAGCCAATTTTGAAAACCTAGCCATCTAAGTTATTCAACATTAGGTGTACCAATGGATCTCCCATAGAAGCCAGAGTAGCCAATCAATGAACAAGTATATAAACAAGACTGTAAACACAAAGCTAAAACATTGAGGGAAAAAACCCACCTTATATGAGTATCTTAGTTTCAGTTCTTCATCCATGTAACGTGCGGCACCTACCCCATACAAGATTGGACCTTTAACAATTCCATTTATCGACAACCTTGGTACGTCATCCTCTTCCCTCTCCTCTAATGAAAATTCACCGATGGGAAATCTAAATGTCGCTCTGGGCTGCAGCAACAGGAAAGTTCAGATGAGTTAAGAGAGAAAAACAGCTATGACCAATGTTGAAAAACATCAGAGTGGAGGCACAAAATACAAGAGGACTGCCATTAATCAAGTGTTTTAAGCGATGCAAAAGTTAGTATAGTATGGGTTGAATAATGCATAAAGAAAATAACAACAGTATGACACCACATGCATTAAGCAACTTAGAACCACAAAAAACTGCTGAAATTGAATTACCACGTCATTCTATGATAAATGATTCTCAATTGTCCATAACTTAATGCCAAGCAATCGATTTTCACTAGTAAGACACCAGGAGAAACAAAACTCACCAATGAAACATCGGGAACAGGTGATGACACTTCAACAGCATAACTAGGATCAGCAAGTTTTGCAATAACTGCCAGTTCACCTTGTTGTGCCTGAGAAAAAAAAAAAGAGAGAGAGAGAGATTCAGGGGATATGGCATATGTGGCTTTAAGGAAATATTTATTCAGCACTTAAACAACAATTATGATAGTTGGCTTCAAAAACAATAAACTCCCCATTCCCAAAAATACAACGAAAAAAAGGATTGAAGATAAAAAACAACACAAGGATGTTCAGAGAGGTCTTCAAGACTCAAGTATGACTACCAACTTGACCATTTTATGAAAGCAAATTCCTCTGAAACCCCATTATCAATTTCATAGGCTCGAAAAACGATCACCAAATGCAAAGCCCGGTACTCGAAAATTCTCTTGAAAACCAAATAATAAACAATCTTTCATATCTTCCATGCACAATAAAAAAAAGGTTTCAATTTTATGCAATTTTCAATGACATTGCCAACCATGACTCCCACTAAGCCAAAACCGCGAGTTGGAAGGAAAGGAAAACCAACCTTAACATCAATGGCAGCTTTGAAATGCCACGTAGGACCGACATTGTAGTAACCCCGGAATATGGCATTTTGTTCTTCAGGATCGTAGTATATGGACAAGTACTTAGAAAATAGCGCCAACTGGGGCTCCGTGATCTCGCGTTTGGCGTTGTTGATGAAGGAGAGTTTGAGCTTCGCAAGGTTGTCGAAGAGCTTACAAGACAGCTTGTGGAAGAACACGCGGCTATCAGTATCGAACTCCGAAGTCACTCTGAGGGAGGATACCGAAGAGAGAAACTGGTAGGGCTTCGTGGGTGGTGGAGAAGGTGGCGGTGGCTCAGGCTCCGGCTCCAAAGGGGACGGTGGCGGTGGCGGTAACAGGGGCGGGACAAGGTAATTGGGGATTCGAGGAGAAGCGTCCAGCATGGCTAAAATTGGGAGAGGGATTTTGGGGTGTGTAATTGAAGGTATATGGGTGGTAATGGTATTCAAAGGGTTAAAAATTCTGGCCTTTGGTTACCAGAAAAAATCGAGGGGCCAGGGTTACTCTTCGTCAACCTACGCTTTTGCTTTGTTTGGAAATTGATATTTGGGAGAGAGAGTGACGTCTTTTGCATGCTTGTGTACCCGGTTATTTCGATTTCTACATTTTTTAAATTTTCTCATTCTGATTTGCCCCCTTCCCCCCCCCCATTCTCCCATTTTTTTCTTTTTACCTAAATGTCTTTAGAATGTACTGATTGAACCCTTAACCCTATACTTTTTTTAAGATAAAACTTGGGTTGTTTGGTTTTAATGAGATTGCATTATTTGAATTTTTAATATTTTGATCTTTTCCTAATCTTATATTCGTCAACAATGTTAAGATGTGGTAATGGTACACTATTTTCTTAGGTTATCTAAAATTCCAAGTGAAATATGAAATTATAGACAAAAAAGAATATTTTATACTGATATTACTTTTTATCTTGAAATTACTTTGTGGTTTATTATATTGATGGTTAATGATTTTTTAAAAAAGTGTTTGTTGAATGTTATAGGAAAATGAATGGTAAAAGTATCGGGAAGCCCTTGTACTTAGGAGTGAATTGTATTTTGACTTCTTTATTAAAAAATGGATAAATTTGTCCTTATACATTATTTCAAAATGTGCAAATTAACCTATTCATTAAATTTTTCTTGATAAATAATGGTGTGGAACATTAAATCCATGCTAAAATTATTTTTTTGGGTAAACATTAAAAATGATGACTCGATTATTAATTTTTTTTATTTCATCACTAAACTTTTCGAAATTAAATATTTTAGTTACTTTGAGCTAATGTGGGCTTTTTTATTGGTTAGTAACAAAATTAGCCCTTTAATGTTTGCACATTCTATCAATTTGATCCTAAATATAAAAAATTAAACAAATTTAGCCCTCAATGTTTATAAAATTTTTCATTTTAGTTATAATTCTAAAAAATCAATATGCCCCTTAAAATTTATAGAATTTGTCAATTTAGTCTTAGCTCAGAATGAAATGCATAATTGGGTGACCATTTTTATAATTTACCCATAAAAAAATAATTTTCATTAATCTTATATTTCGTTAACCAAACACATGAATATTACATTCTAACCAAATAGACCAAACAAAGTAATGCTATACTCCATCGATAATCTTACATTAATCTCAAATACCCGTAATCTAAGATTTGGTGAACCAAACGCACTTTTAGAATATGTTTAGATTAAAAAGGAAAAAAATTAGTATTTGATTAAACCAGATAAAGGAAAAGAAATAATTGAATATAATATTATTTTTATAATTATAACATTTTTATGATATATTATGTAAAAATGGAGGGTAAAAAAGATATTTAACATCTTAAAAATCTATAGATTTTGTTTCTCTAACTTTCCCACCAATTTGAGGGAATTAAAAATTTGACACTTTGAGAAAAAGCAAGAGTCTCAACTTTTCCTTACCTAAAAAAAAAATTATCCAAACAAGTTAAACAACTTTCTCTTGCTTTCCTTTCATTTGTTACTTCCATCCAAATATAAGGGTACGTTTGGTTCACTGTAATGGAATAGGGCTGCAACTGAATATAGTTGTAATGGAATAGAGTTGTAATGGAATAGAACTATAATCAGTAATTCAATTGTTTGGTTGAATGGAATGGAATAGAGCTGTAATTGAATTCTTGTGTTTGGTTGAATGGAATAGATGTTGTAATAGTATAAGGAAAAATGCTTAAATGACTAAAGTACCCTTAACAGAATTTTTATAGGTAGATAATTATTGTTATTAAATTTTAATAAGATTATTGTTAAATATATTTTAATAAAAATAAAAATAAATAATTTAGTCATATTTTAACATAATTATTATTAAATACAGTTTAATAAAATAATATATAATTTAATAACATTCTTAATATAATTATTATTAAGAATATATTAATATAAAATTATTATTAAGAATATTTCAATGCTTAATATATTTGCTTTAATCTAGCCTCTCACCTATTCTCTTAGGTCACATTTTATTTTAATATAAAATGAGTTTAACATACGATATAATAATTCTCTAATAACATTTTATTTTAATAGTCAATCTTAATAGAAAACATATTTTTTATATTTTATTTTATCTTTTATAATAACACTATAACAACAATTAATTATAAGGTATACTCTTTAATAAATTAATTATTTATAGCAATCTTTTGGTGAAATAAAAACCTTCAAATTTTACATAAAAATTACTAAATTTTAGTAACATTAATTCTTTTCATATGTGAAATAAAAAATCAAAATTCCTGAAAAAAATAAATGCTAATGATGCATTTTCTTTGGCTTCCCTTCTTTAATGCTTTAGCTATTTTGAATAAATGCTAAAACTAGAATAGAAAAAGCATAATGAAGAAGGAAAAAAAAGAGCAAAAGCAGCAATCAAAATTTACTTCAATTAATGTGACTTAAGACTACAACAATCGTTCTTTCTTTTTTTTTTTTTGGTGAAAACACAATAATATTCCTCGAAGCCAGGCTATCCTCCTGCTTCCCTTTAAATTCCAGGAATTCTCCAAGAACATGCTTGCTTCCTTTAAGCTCCAGCCTACAAAAATCATGGAAAATAATGATAACTTGAACTAGAATTGCCTCCGATGAGAACATAACCAAAAGAATAACGAAGTATCCTCAGATAACAAACACTTTATCTTCCTATACAAATGCAGAATAGGAGCAATGGGTAGGGTAAGAGAGGACAACTTAATTAATACTTAATCCCTAATGCTTAACTCAAATTTTATCAAGTTCAATTTTCTTAGTACTGTAGTGTCATTTTATTTCCCAATGAATCACTTAACACATTGCAATTCATTCGGTGGAAAAGTAGAGAAAATTAAGTAAAATCAAATAAAAAATTTTCAGTACCATATAGTGTGGCATATTATCAACATTATTGACAAAAAGGGAATAACATGCATAAGAAATTTATAACATAATGTTAAATAAAGTAAAAAAAAAATTATTGGCACATCAGATAACAAACCTGTCCCAGATAAAGGTCGTGCTGAGAATGAAGTTAAGTTGCTGATGGAAAGAGTCATGCATTTCCTTCTTCCCACCACAAAAAGCGCCATTAACCCACCCGAATATCATACCTTTTGGTTCTCGTTCTAATTGCACCCATTGATCATAAGTGATTACCTCAGGTGGAAAATTTCAATAAATCTCACTGCGATTGAAAAACTATTCAGTACATACTCTTATAAGAACTTTTTAAAGGAAATAAAACCTAATACTTAAGAAATGTGTGATAACACCACTTAACAATATTGTTTGAGCTTCAACCAAAAGCAAGTGCATATTCAAAATTGCTAAAAGCCAATTTTGTAAACTAGACATTTTCTCTTCCCCCACAACAGCCATAGACCATCAAGTAATTCCTGTCTTTTTTGGATTTTCTTTTCAATAGAAATGCTTGAGAATATGGAGAAAAACAATAAATGGATAACTTTACGCACTTAATACGGCACGACCGACACTAAGAATACAACCGATCTAGCAAAGCTTTTATGGAAACAGACACCCTTCTTATGATAAACATTCAAAAGCAATATAGATTGAGTTGCTGAAGAAGCAGGCATGCAAGCATGGTGACTTACAGGCTCAGAAATACGCTCTTTCCGATGGCTGCGGCCACCTTTAGAAGTCCAGCTACCATCATCATTTATAGAAACAAACCCTGACACATTCTTGACAGAAATAACCGTTGCTTCTCTGCACAAATGCATCAAGAATAAAATGAGCATTAAAGAGAAGTCCTTACATAATCAAATCCTTGCAAGTTGCAACCAATAAAAACACAGATGACAATGAGAGATAAAGTCCTCCCTCTCAATAGATATATTTAACATGTTTTCAATCTTATTTCAATGTTTCATCTTCATATGCAACTTAAACAAGCCAAATAAAACTAGTATGCATGTGTGTAAACATATATAAGAACATAAGCTGAGAAAATGAAATGAAGCTCGCAAAGCAGAAAAAACTTACCCTTTGGTAACAAGAACAATATCGATACTCTTTCGAGAACCAGTGTTAGCATCAGGAGTGTTAAGCCCCACATACACTTTTCCACCACAAAGCTTTTCAGTCTACAAAGATGATGCACAAAAAGAAACAGTTATAGAGGAGATGGGGACTTAATTATGGTCAATGAAAATCAAAGGAAACTTAATGGAAAGATTGAACAGTCGAAATATTCTGTTTTTCATTTTTGATCTCCCAAACCGGAAAAAAAAAAAGAAGTGTTTGAGCGATTTCAATTTTCCAGGAACTCAAGCAAACATTAACAACCCAATAATCTTTACACAATCAAACTCATTTTAGCAACAGGCTGTACCAAAATCAAGAAAGTTTCACACTTATTTCGGACAATTTTATCATAAAATCACAAGAAATGCTGAAATTGTAAAAAGAAAAGAAAAGTACCAATTAGCTACGGAGAAAATAGCATTAAAATCAGAGGTTTCCACGTCTAAAACATCGTTGCCACCATAAAAGAAGCGCCGGAAAAACTGGTAAATGATGATTCCGTAGATGATCTCCAACCACATTCTCAACCTTTTTTTATATATAATTTAAAAATTAAGAAAAATTTGACAAAGCTGAAGATAATTAAAGAGAAATTGAAGTTTTAGGAAAAGAAATAAAGACTGTGAGGGGCAATGGTGTTTAGGGCTTTGTAAATGGAGCAGGTAGTAAACATAGAGGCTGGAGTTGAAACTTCAGAAAGGATATGATGATGAAACAATGAGGGCAAAAATGAAAAATAAGAATCTTTCAGCACTCCTACCGTACTCTAAATAGCCATTCAGAGGGTGAGGCAAAGAATGCTATTCAGTGGTTAGTGGGAATAGCAAACTGAACAACAACCACCATAATAGAAATTTTATTGAACAAAACAAGGGCTTATGGTGGGCCCATGGAATTGAATTGTAATGGCTATGCCATTACATTGAACCAAAGAGGGTGTAAGGTTTATTTTAAAGTTATCTCAAATAAGCAAATAACTTCTTACAATTTAGCTGACTAAAACAAAAGTAAAATTTATTTGTGTTCCAAATGATAATTCATTATCAATGTCGACAACCCCTAAGAAATAAATAAATTTTAATCCTATGTTTGGTTAGAGGTTGGGAGGGAAAAGGAAAGGAAGGGAAAGCGTTATATATATATTATTGAGATAGACTTAATAATTTAAGTTAGGGAAAGTAAAGAAAATTGAGTATCTCTTTCTTTCATTTAAAAGTTAAAATTTTTATTAACCCTAATTTGGAGGGAAAGGTAGAGAAAGAAAAGTAAAACAAAATATTAAGACGTAGAATTTTTTTTTTGTCTATTTATTTTATAAGTAATTTTATGAAAAGGTTATAATTGTAAAAATTTATTATAATTAATACTTTGCTTTCGTTTCATTGTTTATCCAGACAAAAATTGTTAGAATTAATTTATTTTCTTTCATTAATTTTAATTATCCATTTGTTAAGCTTTCCACTCTATTCCTTTCTTTTCCTTTACCACTTTTAATCCAAATATAGTGAAGGCTATTCTGTACATAAAGGCAATTACGTCTTATTACTTTTATGACTTATGGGATGCTATGTTATAATGCATATAAATAAAGGCATGTAAGAGACCGTAGATGAACCAAGAAAAGGAAGAACTTTTCTCTTATGTTGTGTCTTATATATTTATTTTGTCTCTTGTTTCTATATTTTAATTTTAGTTTTATAAAATGTATCGGCATGATCTTACTCAAGAGTAATTGTTTTTATTTTATCGAAGGTAGAATAACCTACCCATGCAAAGGCCAATCAACATTCCCTATTTGGGGTCTAATTGTTATACAAAGGCCAAGTCTTCTTTACTTGCATCTTGCATATAGCTATGTTGACACTTTCAGATTATAGAACTCGAAGGGAATGAGTTGTCGCCTGATTTGACCTATTAGGAGAGCATAATAAGATTTTGGCTTGAGAAGTCAAAGAACTTAGGAACAAGAGAATAACTTTGGTTAAAGTGCTTTGGTGTAACCACAAAGTTGTAGATGTTACTTGGGAAAGTGAAGATGTAATGAGACAATAATATCCTCCTGTAATGACCCAATTTCCAATGGAATCGGAAAATATGATTTTAGAACCTCGTTTCTGTAAACTCAGTCCGAAAATATTAGATAGGGATATTTACAGAGTTAGTATATAGATGAATTAAAATTTAGTTATGTAATTTAACCAAAATTGTGGTTAACTAAGGCCTAGAGACTAAATTGTAAAGCTTTAATTGCTATAGATTTTTAATTAGGAAAAGGCTCGGGGACCTAAATAGCAATTATTCAAAAAACAAAAATAGTAAATAAATCAAATTGGAATAGTAGATAGTGGACATTAATGATGATTCCACTAAATATTTAATTAATATTTACTTAAGTTTAATAATGAAATAATTATTAAGTTAGATTAATTAAACTAACCAAATGTTAATCATAAGATAAAGGGCTTAGGTGAGTGGAGAATTGTCATCTTCTCCATTCACCCACCATTCATCATAGCTAGAAAAAAGAAGGAAAGCTTCAAAATTCTTCTAACTTTCAAACACTATTACAACTAAAGATGATGCAGGGCCATCAAGATGGAAAGAAAAGGCGAGAGCCGACAACGGGTGATGCAAGCTATCTGTAACACCCCGAACCCGAGACCGACACCGGAGTCGGACACGAGATGTTAACAAACTTTGAAAAATTTTTCCAGACACTGCCCAGTCTGAGTACTAGTCGCTTCAAAAATCATATCTTGAGTTTCACAACTCGAAAATTAGTTTTGTGATTTTTCCCTGAAACTAGACTCATGTCCCCACCTATGTATTTTTTCCTAGAATTTTTGGTCAGGCCAATTAGTACAGTTTATTAGTCAAAGTCTCCCATGTTACAGGGGTCGACTACACTGACCTTTTCCCATTACGACTTGGATATCTCTCTGCACAGAGCTTCAATACTGATGTCGTTTGTTTCTATGGAAACTAGACTCAGAGAGGAATCCATACATATATGGTATGACTCCTAATTATCTCTGGTCAATTTATAGTGAATTTCCAAAGTCGGAACAGGGAATCCAGAAACTGCTCTGGCCCTGTCCCACAAGAACCTGAATATCTCTTACTGTACTGTTCATATGATTATTTCGTTACTTTCATATGAAAGTAGATTCATCAAGGTTCGATTACATAATTTATTCACTATTTAATTCCACTCCTACGAATTCTTGTGATTTTTCCAATCCACACCACTGCTGCTGTCAGCCTCTGTTTTCAAAGTAAACCTTACCTATTTTCGGGGTTTCATGGACCAACTAGGGCCTTGTCATACATATGCCCACATATGATCATACTTAGCCATTCCAATGGCTGATCATTTGCTCAACACTTCCATTCCAACTATAGTTACATCATGAAACCATCTATACATTCATAAACACGAATGGTCTAATGCCATACTCCACTTCTACAAGCCATTTTCGCATGGCTGTACACTTATACATTTCATAAAGTACTCGAAAAACAATAATGGGTAGTCCTATACATGCCATATCAAAATTCAACCAAAATGGTACCCAAAAGAGCCTTTGATAGTGTGGGCGACTTCGACTTCAAGATCCCGAGTCCGATAGTTGGAGAACCAAAAATCTATAAAACAGAGGAGCAGTGTAACGAGTAAGCAATTTATGCTTAGTAAGTTTTGAGCAAGGAATTCCAGCATAAACAAAGAATAACACACATTTAGCTAAACGGAATATTTCATAATACGTAATTTACCGATATCAAACTTGCTTCACAACATTAACAACCCTTATGTACATACACAATAGACTAACTTAGCCGAAGGCCGGTAGCTCGTTTATCAACTGAGCGAACATTTATTTGTAAGTGCTCGATTAAATTCAACACATACGTAACATATCCCCATATTGGGATGTTTTTCGAGTATTCGCTGGAATTTTACAGCAAGCTCATTCATTACCAAATCACGTACCTTCGGGATTTAACCGGATCTAGCTCCTCGTTCAAATGCCTTCGGGACATAGCCCGGTTTTAGTAACTCACACAATGCCTTCGGGACTTAACCCGGATTTAATAACTCGCACGAATGCCTTCGGGACTTAACCCGGATTTAGTATCTCGCACAAAGGCCTTCGGGGCTTAACCCGGAATTTGTATCTCGCACAAATGCCTTCGGATCTTAGTCCGGATATATTCACTTAGCACAAAGCCTTCGGGACTTAGCCCGGACAACATTCAATTAATCATGCACATCTAACAATAATTCATGGCACATTCATATTTCATTTTCATTTGCGAAACTCAAACACAAGGCACATATCGTCCTTGCACATTCGGCTCAATAGCCACACATAGAGCATGATTTAATCACATCGTAATTTAAGCTCTCTTACTCAAGAACTTACCTCGGGTGTTGTTGAACGATTCCGCTAGCTATTCAACCACTTTTTCCTTCCCTTTATCGGATTTATTTCCCCTTTGCTCTTGAGCTTAATTAAACAAATAAATTGATTTCATCATTTAGGCATCAAAAAGATGAACACAAGGCACTTAGCCCATATTTATACATTAGACATTAAAGTCTCATACATGCAAAAATCATGCATCAACACAACATATTAGCTAATTTCTTTCCCCTTGGCCGAATATGCATGTCTATTTTTGGGGTCGATTTCAACACTTAATACACACATATACACACTAGTAAAGCATCCTCCCCCTTTTCATCAATTTAACACATGCATTGCTCATTAACATGCAAAGTTACATTCGGCCTTAGCACACATCTTGCTAGCCGATTCTTCTCCATTTAGCAACCAATGCACATATGTGCTCACACAAAAATGCTAAAAAGGAGGTTCAAGAATCATCAAGCCATCATCACATGCATCATTAACAAGCTTCATATTTTGCATGCAATGGCATTAACACAACCTCCACCTAGGCCGAATCTTAACTCATCCTCATGCCTCATCACCACAACATCAAACATCAACCAAGAATGATGCATCCATGGTCAAGTGCCATTTCCATCACATAGCAAGATTTAGACCATGGGCTAGGTAGAACTCAAGCTAACAACTAAAACATGCATGCATCTCATGGAACATCATCAAACATACCTTAGCCTAGCTACATGCATGGCCGAATCTCTTCACCTTTCTTCTTCTTTCCTCCTTAAAATTTTTGGCCAAGGATGAACCAAAGGATGAGAAAATTTTTTTCTTTGTTTTTCTTTCTAATTTAGGCTAAATGAAGGTGAGAAAAGGATGAACAAAGATCTTATCCTCTCTTTTCTTTAGCTCACGGCAATGGGGGGGGGAAAGAATCAACTACACACTTCTTTTTTTTTTTTGTGTATTCATCATACTCCTTTTCATTATTTAATTTCCTTGCCTATTATTTTATTTTTTTCCACCCATGATGCACCAACAAAACATGTCTATGACATGTCTTGGCCATCAAACTTGGTCTACCATGCTTGTCATGGCCGGCCACTACTAGTAGGGGGGAATTTGACATGCAAGTCCCCCCTTTGTCCACATGCACTAATAGGTCCTCACACATTGACCTATCACATTTTAGAATTTTCTCACATAAGTCCTATTGACTAAATTCACATGAAATCAACCAAATTGAAGCTTGAAATTTTCACACATTCATAATTACATATTCTAGACAATAAGTATCACATTCAAACATTTCGGTGACTCGGTTTAGCGGTCCCGAAACCACTTCCCGACTAGGGTCAACTTTGGGCTGTCACACTATCAGTTTCTATTTCTATGATTTGAATAAATTTAATTATTGCATATTCATGAAATTTTTCATAGTACGATACTGAGGTGAGTTGAAAATGGTTGTTTGAATTGAAATGATATGATTGAGATTGATTACCGAGATAGAGGATGATTGCCGCCAAACGTGCGAACGTTTGACTAAAAAATACTACACAAAAAATATATATAATAAAGCAATGGTGTTCACAAGTATACATGTTAAATTGTAATATAGTATTATGTTACAATGGAACACAGGAAAGTATTCAGAGGATCGTACCTGGAACGACGAAAATGTGCAAGTGTACACAATCATATCAATAATAAAGTGACAAGTATATCGAGTTATCATGTAACACCCCTAACCTGTATTCGTCGCCGGAGTAGGGTTAAGAGGTATTACTGATCAATACACAACGTATAGCGTACATTTCTCAACCATAAAGCATTCATTCTCATAAATCATTCAACACAATCACATTGTCCCTTATCAGGGCCTACGTGACCTTAAACATGCTTTAGAAGGGGTTCAGGACTACACCAATATCATACGAAAATTTTGGAAACTTAGAAAAATTTCAATGATACACGGATCACAAGCCCGTGCGAACTGGCCATGTGCCACACACGGCTCCAGATATGCTCGTGTCTCATCTATATGGAAACAGGGCATACATACTGACTTGGGTCACACGGCCAACCACACGCCCGTATGCCCTTCGAAGTGGTCACACATGCCTGTGTGCCAGGCCGTGTACTAGACCGTGCCAAAAATGTAGGGTATACTGACTTATGTAATACGGCCAAGTCACACGCCTGTGTGCTAGGCCGTGTGTCAATTAGGGGGTATACTGACTTGTACCACACGACCAGTTACACGCCTGTGTGTGAGACCGTGTGAAGCATACTGACTTCATTTTAAAATCAACACGAGGGGACACACGGTTGTGTAACATGATCGTGTGTCATACACGGCCAAGACACACGCTCGTGTCTCTACCCGTGTGGACAAAAATAGGCCATTTGCAAGGCCAATTTGCCACCCCAACTCATGCTCACCTAAACCACCAAAATGGTACCATTTCATCATTCAATTAGGTAGCCAAAAACATCAACCAAATGCACAATTCATACAATATTCGTTTCAACCAATTTCAATACTCAATTCAATGCCATTTACCTAATCAATTACTTATCAACTCAACTTCTAAAATCATACTTCATCAAAGCATTTCTCAAACATTTTAACTCCTTAATTCAATTAACCATACTCATACTAAACATGCCAAAATAAGCCATTTCTATTAGCCAAACATACATCAATATTAACATCATTTACAAGCCAACTCTCATGGCTATAATCACAACCAAAATACCACATCTAGCCTATACATGCCCTATACCATTTATACATAACTCAAAAGTACCAAATAAATGTTCGATAGTGTGATGTTGTTCCCGATGACTTGTAGATCCGAGCTAGCCTTGATTCACTATAAAACATAGAAAAACAGCACGAAGTAAGCTTCATAGCTTAGAAAGCTCGTATGAAAATAACTTAATTCATCAAATAAATGTAAAGCAACCAATTTCACATTAATTACAAACCTTTCTCATGTCTTAAAACATGATTAAATACCATCTCATTGAACTTTCTCTAATTAATACTCGAATAGGTTCTGTACATACCTGTATCGCCTCGTACTAACGTCTTTCTCAACCACCTCATTTGTTTACCCGTTGAACCATTCAGAATAGAAATTGGATACTCAATAGTCTCATACGATAAGTACCTATACCATGGCCCGTAGCCAAATCAAGGTAACTCATCCGAAGAACAACTATCATGGCCCGAAGCCAAATCAGAATAACTCGTACCCAAAGTGCTTATATCATGGCCCGAAGCTAACTCAACTTATCATCTAATAACAAGACACTAGCATCCAAATCCATTCCTAAAGTTTAACCGGGATTTCACGCCTTTCGTTTCTACCATTGAATGTATTCGTAGAGTCGTCTTCACAATTCGAATATTATCCAAAATCTCATTATCACAATTTATGTAATATCAAAGCTTTGAACATACTTTTATAATGAAATTACCACATACGAACTTACCTCGAGTATGAAAACGGCAAAATGAGTAAATTACTTGATGATCTTGCCTTTCCCCCGATCTAATTCCAAATTCCTCTTTTCTTAAGCTAAATATATTCAAAATTAACTTATTTAATCAACAATTCATTCAATTTAGTATTTAGGCCTATTTGCACATTAGCCCCTAAACTTTCACATTTAATCTATTTAGTCCCTATTTCATAAAAACACAAAATTCTCACAATTTCAATATACCCAAGCTTAGCCGAATTACCATAGTGCCCCTAGCAACCCAAAACTCCATTTATTTCACATTTCGACTGCACAATTTGCACATTTCACAATTTAATTCTTATTATGTATTTTCATCAAAAATCACTTTACAAAACATGAAAACCTATCATAAAAAATTCATATTTCATCTTCAAACACCAAAGAACACATAAACTCATCAATAGAAACTCTTAAAATCTTTAACAATTTTAAAATTAAAAGTACAGGCTAGCTAGATTGAGCTGTAATGATTACAAAAATATAGAAATCATTAAAAACCGAGCTAAAACCGTACCTTAATTGCTTGAATTTTCCTAGCTGAATGAAGAACCCTAGTTCTTCTTGTTCTTCTTTTAACTTCGGCTATAACATGATAATAGAAACCTTTAATTGGTTTTGTTTTATTTATTATAAGTTAAATTACTAAATTAAAAATATAACCTTAATAAATAACCATTTAAATCATCCATTCTATGCCCATAAATGTCCACTTATAATTTTAACGGTCTAATTACCATTTAAGGCCATCATATTTAAAAGCCAAAGCCAATTGACACCTTTAACTAATAGAATGACAGTTTTGCATTTTACGGGATTTAGTCATTTTTCCCAAGTTGACTAATCAAACGATAAAATTAGCTTACGGAATTTCCACACATATCAAATAACATGCCATAAATACTAAAAATAATATTAAAATAATTTACTGACATCGAATTTGTGGTTCTAAAATCACTATTTTGTTTTAGCTAAAACTGGGCTGTTACATATCATACCCACAGGGATTGTACAAGCAAAAATTTATGAAATGTAAATTTAAACAAATTGGTGATGAAAAGTATGTTGTTTTGAAAATGTGATTTAAAATCCAAAAATTAACTAAGTATTTAATTAAAAGAAAAATTCTAATGCACGATTTCTAAAAAAAGGTTTTAATCAATGTGACATAAATGTGTTAGATCAATTTCATTCTTTTAACTTAAAATAATTAAAACTATGTTCATGTTGCTACGAATAATTTAACAGTAACTTGGTATCCTGTTAACTAATGCACATACTTACTTACTAAATCCATTAATCTCTTAAACACATTTCTATATCAATTCAAACAATTAATCAAATTTTTTATAAGAAAATATAAGATAAAGTGAGGCAACAATATATTCCTATATTGAAACAATTTAATCACAATAATCTTACAAGTTATACAAAGTTAAAGTATTGTTTAATACCACCGCTAGTTTAACCCTCAACTACCTTAGAAGATTAAACTTGCACCAATTAAATACTGTGTCAAATAATTATAATTTCAATCCATTTAATAATTTTTTCAATTTTTACCTTACAATTAAAATGCAAGCGTAACATAGACATGATTTTATTTAATTGAACAGTTTACTAAGGCCTAATAATAACACAAACACATTTTGAATAATTCAAATGGACATAATGCAAGTAATCTAGCACGAATGAAATTCAAGTCATTTTAATTAAAGCAAGAACATCAACACATCAAATATTCATATTCATGATCACAACATAAACTGAAGAGATTAAAAGAAGGAAACTAGAAAAACAAATCCCGGTGATCTTCCGAAGCTAGACTAATGCTCTCCTCTCTTCTCTGCTCGTTTTGTTGATCTAAGGCCTTTAAGAACACTTGATTTTTGCTGCTCCAAGAGGAGTGCTAGCTTTTTTCAAGAGGGGAAATCGGCAAATGAAGAAAGAAAAATTGAAAGGAACTAGAAGGGAAAATAAAGATGAGAGAAAAGGTTAGAGAGAGAGATGTGTCAAGTGAGGGATGAAAAATGAGTAAGTGAAGGGGGCTATTTATACTTGAGATTGGTAGCTCAAGTTGGCTAAAAATAGCAACCAATCCATCTTTCTATGGCCAGGCATGCTAAGTGGAAGGAGTGGTTGGATTGAATTTGCTATTTTTAGCTTGTGGCTAAAATCAGCTCATTTTCTTCTCCATGCTGCTGAAATTCTAAGGGTCTTCATAGCTAGAGTTTTCAACATTTTTGAGCTCAATAGTAAGTGCTTCCTAGCCCCGTTTTTAACGTTATTCGTATTTTTGAGATCATCGTAACATGCTCTCTCTATTTCTACCCATATTTAAAGCTAGGGTTCATGTTCAAAAATTTATCCATGAATGAGATGTTTGTGTTTTGATGATTTATGAAGGGATATGAGAGTTTAAAGGATGGTAAATAACTTTTACTAAGTGGTTTTTCCAGAAATTGGCTTAAAGGACTAAATTGTAAAAGTTGTGAAAATGGGTAGCAAAATATAGAATGAAGGAAAAACAGGGCTGCTAGGAGCTTATGATACATTCGGCCATGCTTGGCTAGCCAAGGGATTACATGCATTTCACTATACGAAACTTAGGACTAAATTGTAAATATTGTGAAAGGTTAGGAGCAAAATGGTCATTTTGCCCAGGGTGAGTTTTAGGCCTAAAACAAAAAATGTGATGTATTAATAATCAAATTTTATTGATACAGACCCCGAGGAACCAATTCCGAAGGTCGACCGTGGAAAACGAAAGGTTTTAGAATAACCGAAATACAAAACTAAAGCAATTACTAGGTAAGTTTGTATAACCCGAAGTAAACTCTTCATATAGTTAAACATGCATGTTCTTGAATGTATGAAAATTTAGATATTCATGGCATGATAATTCATGAAATGTGCTTGTGTAAATGAAAGATGATACATGTCCCGGTTGAAATAGAAAGGGAGATCCGATGGATAAATTAAGGCTTGCATGACATGAGATCCTGCATGTGTTGCAGAAAAGGATTTAGCCCAGACGGGTAATCCGATGATCTCAAAATAGAAAAGGTCTAACCTGGATAGGTGTTCCTTGAGTGATCGAGCCTCCCGAAGAATATGGGTGCATTAAAGATTTAGCCCAGACGGGTAATCCAATTGAGGACTGAATTTAACCTAGACTGGCTATTCAGATATGAGCTTATGAGAGCAATTGTCATTGAGAGGGATTTAGCCTGGACTGGTAATCTCGACATTGCTCTATGAGTTATTACTATGGCGGATTTAGCCTAGACTGGTAATCTTGCTGTAAGATATAAGGTTCACGGGAGTGCGTGCTTGAGATGATCCCTTGTGTAACTTGATGGAAAATGGGCTATCCATTCAAGATTTCTGAGGAATTCAAAGGTATTAACATGAGAAAGAGATATGGAAATATTGAATTAATGAGCTCATCTAAGACTAATGATATGATGCATTGTTATGATACTAACTTCATGATCGAGTGTATGTGATAGGAAACTAATTCATGCTTGTTGGAATTATTGCCTATTGTGGTTATATGTTAATTAACCAGTAAGTGTACTTTCCAGTTATCCAGGCTTATTAAGCTCGTGGACTCATGAAGATTGGAAGATGGTTGGAGAATCAACACACTATCGACTGGTCTTGCTTTGGTATATAGATACTTTTATTTTGTTTAATGGCATGTATAAGGTTTTTGGTTATTTTGTTATATGTGTCATTTGGTACCCAATGTAAGGGCTTAAATGGTATACTTATTCTTTTGTATATGGCTATGAGATATGGCTCATATTGATGAAGGTTGTAAACCTACTAATGATACATGTTTATGTTTTAATGTTTCATAAGATATAATTTTGAGGTTTATCATGGACGGATGATTGAAATGGAACCTAATAATTTGAGAGTGGACATAGCTTATAATGGTATATGGTTATAATATGGCCTAAGTGTAAAATGTAAAATGTGTTATGTTAATCCTTATTATGAAAGGATAATTTAGCAAGTACTAAACAGATGAGATGAGGTTAACATGCAATGAGTTATGCCAAGGTTGTTTAAGAGTATAATTAGGTCATGTTAAATACCATTGAAGTATTTAAGTGTGTATGGATGATAGAGGGTGACCAAAGGCTTGGAAAATAGGCCTAAAAAGGTCCACACGAGTAGACACACAGGCATGTGTCTAGGCCGTGTGTGACATACAGTTAGCCCCATGGGTGTGTTGCTTGGCCGTGTGTCCCCCCTGCACCTAAAATTTTAGGTTCACGGGAGTGCGTGCTTGAGATGATCCCTTATATGACTTGATGGAAAATGGGCTATCCATTCGAGATTTCTGGGGAATTCAATGGGATTAACATGAGAAATAGATATGGAAATATTGAATTAATGAGCTCATCTAAGACTAATGATATGATGCATTGTTATGAGACTAACTTGATGATTGAGTGCATGTGATAGGAAACTAATTCATGCTTGTTGGAATTATTGCCTATTGGGGTTGTATGTTAATTAACCGATAAGTTTATTTTCCAGTTATCCAGACTTACTAAGCATATAAACGCTTACCCCCTTCTCTTTTCCCTATCTTACAGAGCTCGTGGACTTATGAAGATTGGAAGACGGTTGGAGAATCAACACACTATCGACTGGTCTTGCTTTGGTATATAGAAACTTTTATTTTGTTTAATGGCATATATAAGGTTTTTGGTTATTTTGTTATATGTGTCATTTGACTAGCCAATGTAAGGGCTTAAATGGTATATTTATTCTTTTGTATATGGCCATGAGATATGACTCATATTGATGTAGGTTGTAAACCTACTAATGATGCATGTTTATGTTTTAATGTTTCATAAGATATGATGATGAGGTTTATCATGGATGGATGATTGAAATAGGACCTAATAGTTTGAGAGTAGAGATAGCTTATAATGGTATATGGTTATAATATGGCCTAAGTGTAAAATGTAAAATGTGCTATGTTAATCCCTAATATGAAAGTATAATTTAGCATGTACTAAACTTATGAGATGAGGTTAACATGCATTGAGTTATGCCAAGGTTGTTTAAGAATATAATTAGGGGTGACCAAAGGCTTGGAAAATAGCCCTAAAAAGGTCCACACGGGTAGACACACGGGCATGTGTCTAGGCCGTGTGTGACACACGGTCAGCCCCATGGGTGTGTTGCTTGGCCGTGTGTCCCCCTGCACCTAAAATTTTAGGTCAGTTTGCATGGTAGTAAACACACAGGCAGAGACACGACCGTGTGTCTCAATTGTGTGGAGGACACGGCCTAGCACACGGGCGTGTGCCTTGGCCGTGTGCCACAAAATGAGTGATGACATCATAAATAGAATGTCTAGGGTTTTGGACACCGGTGTGTCTAGGCCGTGTGTGGGACACGGGCCAGGGACACGGGTGTGTGCTTGGCCGTGTAAAAACCCCTGTAGGTTCGAAATAAAAAATAAATCCAGATAATTCAACACGGGTGAGAGACACGGGCGTGTCCCCAAGCACACGGGCGTGTGCTTTGCGTCCACATGGGCGTGTGAGGCGTAACCCTAGGAATTTTACTAAGACTCTCTATATTTCTCGATTTAATCTCATTTCGCTTTAATGTTTGTTTTGGACCTCGTAGGTCCATAATAGAGATAAAATGATTTTGTTTGATTGGTTTTAAATTGGAATGAAATTTGATAACCCGTATTTTCTGGTAATGCATCGTACTTAGTCCCAGTCTCGGGTACAGGTAAGGGGTGTTACATTTAGTCGTATCAGAGCTATGGTTTAGTCTATTCTTGGACTAACGTAGCATGTATTGAGTATAGCTATACATGCCATTATACAAGTTATGATAGTGTTACATCTCCT
Organism: Gossypium hirsutum; assembly: GCF_007990345.1. NCBI lineage: Eukaryota > Viridiplantae > Streptophyta > Magnoliopsida > Malvales > Malvaceae > Gossypium > Gossypium hirsutum. The sequence continues at coordinate 69,433,603 of NC_053431.1, forward strand.
AACCATTTTTCTTTAATCGTATTTGAATATGGTAAATATCTTCCAATCAAGCTCAAGATGAGTCCGAAGGAGCCGAGAGCCATGCTCCAGCTTCTGTTCACGGAGCTATTGCTAATTGTTGTAGAAGGCCTATACTTGAAGGCTGAGAAGAGGCAAGAGCTGCCTTCTTCGAGATGATGGATGAATGGTTTGGGGATTATTTGAGAAATCGCCCCAATATACCACAACCTCTTATGCCCCTTCCTCGGGTTGAGGGAGAGGTACCACAAGGTATGACACCCTCGAGAATTGGTAAAGCCCAGTGGACAAACTTAGAAAACATGAGGCTGAAGAGTTTAGAGCTAAGGTTGATGATGATGCGGAATGAGCTGAGTTTTGGCTTGAGAACACTATGCAAATTTTGGATGAATTGTCATGTACACTTCAGAAATGCTTGAAGTGTAACACCCCAATCTTGGCTCGGATGTTATGGCCGAATTCGATGTGTCACAGTGAAGTGTTTTAGCGAAAACCGTGTTTTCATTGAAAACCCTTCTTAAAATAACAAAAAATCTTAATTATAAAAAAAAACTCATTTCAATCACTTGTTCAGAACATATGATTTGATGAAAATAAGTCACTTTAAAAATTTAGTTGTGGAAACGTAGAAAAGACATACTATAGTTTAAGAAACCATGTTCAATTTCTTATAATTACATCACATAAAAATAATAATCCAAATAATAACAAAATGGAAGGCATTATTACAATCTAGTCTCTAATCACTTAATAATCAAATACTTATATGCTTTAAAATGAAAAAAAAATGAGTCCAAATAGTTTTGCTAGTTGGCCACCAGAGTCCGTCCAATCATTGAACCTCCTACTGAGCATCACCTAAAAATAAAATAAAATAAAAGAGGGGGTGAGTTTTCGCAAACTCAGTGTGTACAACCCTCAACGAAAAACAAGCATTCAAAAATCATCATACATCAAACATGCAATGCAATCCCATCCCAATAATCCATCCACTACACACCAATTCCGTCCCCCATCACATCATGTGGGGATATAAATATCGACCCACCCAACCGACACATCAATGGTAACCCGGTTGTGGAACGACCTTCATTTACATATTAGGCTTAAAAGTCGTCGGTGGATCCACGATTGTCAAGCAACCATATGATCCTCACATACTTCTCCCGTTCCATATTTCCCAACCCATATGCAACCTAAGCAGAATATCATATGTATGCAGCATATATGCGTGTCACATCTATAAAACTTATATTCAACACCTAGGGGTATTTTGGTCATTTTCACCCTTAGAGGCATTTCAGTAATCTTTCCCTTATTACGGTTCTCCCTTACCTTGGCCCGTTCACAAATCCTGTGAGCTAAGGTGAATGAAAACTATGCACCAGGTAGGACTCCAGAAAAGAGGAGGTGGGTCATTAAGACTACTTAAGTACCAAGCTCTCCCTAGATCCAATCCTAGACACGCATATACCCGTTGCCACACCTTAACCCTATGACTTGTCCACGGTCTCAATAATTTAATTAAGTTTTATGTAGTCATCTTATACTAAGCCCAAAACCTCTACATAGATGCATATGGCCCACTAGGCCCAATTTCATTTATATGACCCATCCAGCCCAATTCACGTTCATATGGCCCATCAGTCCCAATTCACATTCATATGGCCCATTAGGCCCAATCTCATTATATCCATGCTCATACACAAATTTTCTATCACATAGCATCACTTATAAAAATTTGCCTATTATGGGCCCAACAGCCCATCGGGCCCATTTAGCCTATTCCGGCCCATTTGGCCTATTTACAACCCAAGCCCATGGAATCTCCCCCTTACGAGTATTCGCGCACTCGCAAGACTACCGTAGCCAAACTTTCGACTTTTCGGCATTTCGGCTTTTGCCGATCTACTTGTGTATGCATGTAAGTACACACTGGTAAGCAAGCGTGCTGCGATTCCCTTAGTCACCAACCTACAAACGATATCACCCTTCAATTAATCGCATGCTTAATACATATCTTTACTAAAATCGAAACTTCACATTAACCTTACCTTGCGCGATAAGTATAACAGCCCCTTCTTAAATCACTAACCACGATCAACTCCTAGATCTGCAGCAATCTTAACTATTAAAACCACACTAATAGGTGACTCGTATCCAACACAATTCCCCTTACCTTAACTATGAACGTTCGGCCACCTTAGCCAATGGGAGAGGAATACTTACCAAAACCACAAACACCTAAAGAGTAACTTCGGCAGAGAGCTAAGTTCCGAGATCCGATGCTAATTCCCTACCACAGTTGATTAGAAAGAGTGAGGAAAGAGCATCATAGTATATTCTTAGCAAAACTGATTGGAAGAACAAACACTTACACTAGATTCGATCGAAGAGTATTTGGCCCTTGGAAGATTCGGCTTTTCGGCTTTTAAACTTAGTATGGTGAATAAGGTTTATTTGGTACAGATTAAAGAAGAAGAGTAGAAGAAGGAATCGTCTAAGAGAAACAAAGAAAATTGTGTAGAGAAAGAATAGAAATCGGCACAAAGAAAAGATAGTAAAACAAAAGGGTTTTCGGCTTTTAGGGAAAAGGGTTTCCAGTAATAGGGTGAAGGAAATTCGGCATTAGCCTGGCAACCCTACGTTTGACACTTATTTATAGCCCCTATAGCCAAATTTCCTGGCCCTCAATTCCCCATTCGGCTCCATCTCTTCCCCCTTCTTATCTCCTCGTTTTTCTCCCTGATAACCCCTTGATCCTTTCCTTAATTTTCTCTTCTGAACACTCCCCTTGGAGTCCATCTTCACGCCACTTCCAACCTTCTAGAAGGCCAAACTTAAAATTCTAAAAACACTAAGCTAGGATTTGAACCTTGGATCTCCTTACTAGCTACTAACGCCACCTCCCTGCACCCTAAGTGGCGTCACTTAGCCACTTATCCACAAGGCTTTTTGATGCCATTTCCCTTATCTTTATTTAAAAGCCCAACTACTTGCCAACAAGGTCCTTTTAATTATTAAACTATAATTTATTCTACCCCTAGATTCGAACTCAAACCTTGACCAAGACCTACTATCGCGTAATTAACATTTAACTGGAATTGCTAAGCACAAAAAGAAAAAAAATTCAAGATTTCAGGATTTTTAGGTTTCAGGATTTTTGGGGCGTTACGTGAAGTGTGATGTATCTCTTCTGAAAGATGCTACATACCACTAGTGGAAGACGGTATCCTTAGTGGTACCAAAGGAAGACATTACATGGGAGTTCTTTCAAGCTGAGTTTAAAAAGAAATACATAAGTCAAAGATTTTTGGACTCGAAGCGAAAAGAGTTCCTGGAACTCAAACAAGGAAATAAGACTGTGTCAGAGTACGAAAGGGAATTTGTAAGGTTAAGTCAGTATACAATGGAGTGGGTCCAATCAGAGGTAGAAATGTGTAAGAACTTCGACGAAGGCTTGAACTAGGAAATTAAATTGTTGATTGGGATCCTTGAGATACGAGAATTTTCCGTATTAGTTGACCAAGCCAAGAAGGTTGAAGAGCTAAATAATGAAAGAAAGCAAACTAAGAGAGAAGCTCGAGTTTCGAATAAGAGGTCTAGCGGCAAAGCACACTCCTTCCCCTTAAAGAAATCAAGAAGTCCTTAAAGACGCTCCACTTCATCAGTAGGATATTCGGGTAGAGCAAGGAGCTCCAAGTGACATAACCCGAAGTCTTCTTCCTCTAAGGTAACTAGTGTGGGAAGCGTAGATGATCAAAAACTAAAGTGTAAAAGCTACAACAAATTCCACTTCGGAGAGTGTCGAATGAAGAGCGGTGCATGTTTCAAATGTGGGTCTCTTGATCATTTTCTCTGAGACTGCCCGGAGCGAGCTAATAAAGAGGTTGAATTAGCTCCGCAGCCAAATGCTCCTATTTCTCGAGGTAGACTTCTGAGACATCCCGAAAGTGAAAGTGGCAGTTGAACTGTTGCCAAGGATGCTATTGCAAAATCAGAGGCTCGAACCCCGAAAAGAACTTATGCAATACGCGCTCAAGAGGAAGTCTTTGCTCCCGATATCATCAAGGGTACATTTTCTATTTATAATACTCGTGTCATTGCCTTAATTGATCCAGGATCAACCCATTCATACATTTTTATGAAATTGGTGTCTAGCATGGATATGTTTGTAGAGCCTAGGAAATTTATGATTAAGGTGTCAAACCCTCTAGGCAAGTCAGTCCTAGTTGATAAAGTCTGTAAGAATTGTCCCTTGACGATTCAAGGTCATTGTTTCCCAGCTAACCTTATGCTATTGCCATTCGATGAGTTTGATGTAATACTTGGCATGGATTGGTTAGCTATGCATGATGTAATTGTAAATTATGGTAGCAAGTATATCGAAATGAAATGCTCAGATGGTGAGATTCTTTGAATTGATTCAAGTGAGTTGGATACTCCACCGGTTGTGATTACCTCAATGATGGCTCAAAGGTATATGAGAAAAGGATATGAAGCCTACCTTGCTTTCGTGTTGAATACTAAAGAATCTGAGTTAAAGTTGGAATTGTTACCGATAGTATGTGAGTATCCGAATGTGTTTCCAGAAGAGCTACCTGGATTACCTCCTATTAGAGAAGTAGAGTTTGGTATTGAGCTGGTGCCAGGGATAGCTCCTATCTCTATTGCTCTGTATAGGATGGCGCCAACCAAACTGAAAGAGTTAAAAGCACATTTGCAAGAACTGATGGATAAAGGTTTTACAAGATCAAGCTTTTCACCTTAGAGTGCTCCCATATTATTTGTAAAGAAGAAAGATGGTTCTATGAGGCTATGCATAGACTACCGATAACTCAACAAGGTAACCATCAAGCACAAGTATCCGTTGCCAAGAATTGATGAGTTGTTTGATTAATTAAAGGGATCCACTGTGTTTTCTAAAATAGATCTGAGATCTGGCTACTATCAGTTGCGAGTAAAAGAGTCAGATGTACCTAAGACTGCTTTCAGGATGAGGTATGGTCATTTCGAGTTCCTGGTATGCCTTTTGGTCTAAGGAACGTCCCAGCCATGTTTATGGACTTAATGAATTGTGTTTTCCGATCATACTTGGACAAGTTTGTTGTTGTATTCATTGATGATATTTTGATATATTCCCGTAATGAGTTTGAGCATGCGGAACATTTGAGAACGGTTTTACAGATCTTACGGGACAGACAGTTGTATGCTAAATTTAGCATGAGTGAGTTTTGGCTCCGAGAGGTTGGATTCCTTGGTCACATTGTGTCGGGTGATGGCATCCGAGTTGATCCAAATAAGATATCTGCTATTGTTGAGTAGAAGTCGTCGAAGAACGTAATCGAGGTTAGAAGCTTTTTGGGCTTAGTTGGTTAATATCGACGCTTCGTAAAAGGATTTTTGATGATTACAACTCCTTTGATGAGGTTGCTGTAAAAAGATGTTAAATTTGAATGGTCAGAGAAGTGTTAGCAGAGTTTCGAGAAATTGAAGACATTGCTAACCGAAGCTCCAGTTTTAGTGCAACCCGAGCTGGGAAAGGAACTCGTGGTTATAATGACGTGTCCTTAAGTGGACTGGGTTGCATGCTTATGCAAGAGGGTAAGGTAATAGCATATGCTTCGAGGCAACTAAAGCCGCATGAGAAAAATTATCCAACACACGAATTGGAACTAGCTGCCATTGTATTTGCCTTGAAGATTTGGAGACAATATTTGTATAGTGAAACTTACCGTATATTCACAGATCAAAAGAGTTTATAATATTTGATGACTAAAAAAGAATTGAATCTGAGAAAACGGAGATGGTTAGAGTTGATTAAAGATTATGAACTGATCATTGACTACCACCCGGGAAAGGTGAATGTCGTCGCAGATGCACTTAGTAGAAAATCCTTGTTTGCTTTGAGAGCCTTGAACGCGTAGTTGGCCTTGTTATATGATGGTTTGGTTTTGGTAGATTTAAGAGCTAGACTAACGTTTTTACAAGAAATTTGTGCAGCCCAGGTCAATGATAGTGATTTGCATGCCAAGAGAACTCAATATGAGTTAGGCATCGAATCAGATTTTTGGATTGGTCCCGACGGTTGCTTGATGTTTAGAGATAGGATCTGTGTACCGAGAGACGACGAGCTTATTCAGAAAATTTTGCAAGAGGCTCATGATAGCTGTTTTTCTATTCATCTGGGAAGTACCAAGATGTACAATGATTTGAAGAAAATGTACTGGTGGAATGACATGAAAAGAGACATCTCTGAATTTGTATTGAAATGCTTAATATGTCAACAAGTCAAGGCTAAACACTAAGTACCTTCAGGTTTATTACAGCCTGTGATGGTTCCCGAATGGAAATGGGACAGGGTTACTATGGATTTTGTGATAGGGTTGCCGTTAACACTGAAGAAGAAAGATGCCATATGGGTTATAGTTGATAAACTAACGAAGTCGGCTCATTTTACTCCTTTATGGAGACATTTCTCTTTTGACAGATTGGCTGACTTGTACAGATCCGAGATTGTGAGACTACACAGGGTACCGTTGTCGATTATTTCAGATAGGGATCCAAGATTTATTTCGAGATTTTGGAGGAAGCTACAAGAAGCCTTGGGTACAAAGTTGAGTTTTAGCACGACTTTTCACCCGCAGACTGATGGTCAGCCTGAGCAGACGATTTAGATTCTTAAGGACATGTTGCGGTGTTGCATCCTTGAATTTCAGGGTAGTTGGGAGAAATACTTACCAGTGGTGGAATTCGCCTACAACAACAGTTTCTAGACGAGTTTAAAGATGGCACCTTACGAGGTATTGTATGGCCGAAAGTGCTGGACTCCATTGTATTGGGCAGAGCTCAAGGAAGGCAAGATTCACAGAGTTGATTTAGTCAAGGAAACTAAAGAAAAGGTTAAAGTGATATGCAACTGTTTGAAAGCGGTGTCGGATAGATAAAAGTCATACGCTGATTTGAAAAAAAAGGAGATCGAATTTCAAGTTGGAGATAAAGTGTTCTTGAAAGTGCCTCCATGGAAAAAGGTATTGAGATTTGGCCAGAAAGGCAAACTGAGTCCTAGATTTATTGGGCCATATGAGATCATCGAAAGGCTTAGACCATTAACCTACCGTTTAGCATTGCCACCCGAATTAGAAAAGATCCATAATGTATTCCATGTATCCATGTTGTGACGATATAGGTCAGGCCCCTCTCATGTGATTTCACCGACGGAAATTGAGATCAGACCGGATATGACTTATGGTGAAGAACCAATTAAGATTTTGGCTCGGAAAGTCAAACAGTTGAGGAACAAAAATATAGCCTTGGTGAAAGTTTTTATGGCATCGACACGGAGTGGAAGAGGCTACATGGGAGCTTGAAGAAACCATGAGAATTCAATATCTGAACCTATTTACTGGTAAGACTTTCGAGGACGAAAGCCCCTAAGGGGGAAGAAATGTAACATCTCGAATTAGGGCCTAGTCGAAATAGTGGTTTCAGGACCACAAATCTGACATTAAAATAATTATTTCATGATCATTATGAGGTCTAGGATATGAAAATGAACATGTGTTAAAGTTTCATGAAGAAATTCTATGTGTAAGGTGTCCAATTGGAAATTAGGGACCAAATTGAATAAATTGAAAAACTTGGGTTCTAGAAGCAATTTGTATGAAATTGCTTTGGAATGTAAATTAGAGGTCCTTAAAAAGTAATTTTCCCAATTTCTAAGTTTTTGGACAAAAAAGGACATGCATGGAAAATTTTGGAAGTTTAGTAAGGAAGGGCATTTTGGTCATTTGGTAATAAACTAAATAAAAAGGGAATAATCAAGCTAAAATAAGCTCATTTTCTTCTCCATGCTGCCGAAATTCTAAGGGTCTCCATAGCTAGGGTTTTCAACATTTTCAAGCTCAATAGTAAGTGCTCCCTAGCCCGGTTTTTAACGTTCTTCGTATTTTTGAGATCCTCGTAACATGCTCTCTATATTTCTACCCATATTTCAAGCTAGGATTCATGTTAAAAATTTTACCCATGCATGATATGCTTGTGTTTTGATTATTTATGAAAGGATATGAGAGTTTAAAGGATGGTAAACAACTTTTACTAAGTGGTTTTTCATGAAATTGGCTTAAAGGACTAAATTGTAAAAGTTGTGGAAATGGGTAGGAAAATATAGAATTAAGGAAAAACATGGGCTTCTATAAGCTTATGATACATTCGGCTAGGCTTGGGTAGCCAAAGGATTACATGCATTTCACTATACGAGACTTAGGACTAAATTGTAAATATTATGAAAGGTTAGGAGCAAAATGCTCATTTTGCTTGGGGGTGAGTTTTAGGCCTAAAACGAAAAATATGATGTATTAATAATCAAATTTTATTGCTACGGACCTCGAGGAACCAATTCCGGAGGTCGACTGTGGAAAACGAAAGGTTTCGGAATAACTGAAATACAAAACTGAAGCAATTACCAGGTAAGTTCGTATAACCCAAAGTAAACTCTTCATATAGTTAAACATGCATGTTCTTGAATGTATGAAAATTTAGATATTCATGGCATGATAATTCATGAAATGTGCTCGTGTAAATGAAAGATGGTAAATGTCCTAGTTGAAATAGAAAGGGAGATTCGATGGATAAATTATGGCTTGCATGACATGAGATCCTGCATGTGTTGCAGAAAAGGATTTAGCCCAGACAGGTAATTCGATGATCTCAAAATAGAAAGGATCTAGCCCAGACAGGTGTTCCTTGAGTGATTGAGCCTCCCGAACAATATGGGTGCATTAAGGATTTAGCCTAGACAGGTAATTCGATTGAGGACTGAATTTAGCCTGGATTCGCTATTCAAATCCTAGCTTATGAGAGCAATTGTCATTGAGAGGGATTTAGCCTAGACTGGTAATCCCGACATCGCTCTATGAGTTATTACTATAGGGGGTTTAGCCTGGACTGGTAATCCCCCCATAAGATATAAAGTTCACGGGAGTGCGTGCTTGAGATGATCCCTTGTGTGACTTGATGGAAAATGAGTTATCCATTCAAGATTTCTGAGGAATTCAACGGGATTAACATGAGAAATAGATATGGAAATATTGAATTAATGAGCTCATCTAAGACTAATGATATGATGCATTGTTATGAGACTAACTTGATGATTGAGTGCATGTGATAGGAAACTAATTCATGCTTGTTGGAATTATTGCCTATTGTGGTTATATGTTAATTAACCGATAAGTTTATTTTCCAGTTATCCAGACTTACTAAGCATATAAATGCTTACCCCCTTCTCTTTTCCCTGTCTTACAGAGCTCGCAGACTCATAAAGATTGGAAGACGGTTGGAGAATCAACACACTATCGACTGGTCTTGCTTTGGTATATAGAAACTTTTATTTTGTTTAATGGCATGTATAGGGTTTTTAGTTATTTTTTTATATGTTTCATTTGACTAGCCAATGTAAGGGCTTAAATGGTATACTTATTCTTTGTATATGGCCATGAGATATGACTCATATTGATGTAGGTTGTAAACCTACTAATGATGCATGTTTATGTTTTAATGTTTCATAAGATATGATGATGAGGTTTATCATGGATGGATGATTGAAATGGGACCTAATAGCTTGAGAGTGGACATAGCTTATAATGGTATATGGTTATAATATGGCCTAAGTGTAAAATGTAAAATGCGCTATGTTAATCCCTAATATGAAAGGATAATTTAGCATGTACTAGACTGATGAGATGAGGTTAACATGCAATGAGTTATGCCAAGGTTGTTTAAGAGTATAATTAGGGATGACCAAAGGCTTGGAAAATAGCCCTAAAAAGGTCCACATGAGTAGACACACGGGCATGTCTCTAGGCCGTGTGTGACACACGGTCAGCCCCATGGGTGTGTTGCTTGGCCGTGTGTCCCTCTGCACCTAAAATTTTAGGTTAGTTTGCATGGTAGTAAATGCACGGACAGAGACACAGGTAAAGACACGGCCGTGTGTCTCAATCGTGTAGAGGACACGGCCTAGCACATGGGTGCGTGCCTTGGCTGTGTGCCTCAAAATGAGTGATGACGTTATAAATAGAATGTTTGAGGTTTTGGACACAGGCGACGACACTGGCGTGTCTAGGCCGTGTGAGGGACACGAGCGTGTGCTTGGTCGCGTGAAAACCCCTGTAGGTTCAAAATGAAAATTAAATCCAGATAATTCAACACGGGTGAGGGACATGGGCGTGTCCCCAAGCACACGGGCCTGTGCTTTTCCTCCACAGGGGCCTGTGAGGCATAACCCTAGGAATTTTACTAAAACTCTCTATAGTTCTGGATTTAGTCCCGGTTCACTTTAATGTATGTTTTGGACCTCGTATGTCCATCACAGAGATAAAATGATTTTGTTTGATTGGTTTTAAATTGGAATGAAATTTGATAACTTGTATTTTCCGGTAATGCCTAGTACCTAGTCCCAGTCTCGGGTACGGGAAAAGGGTGTTACAGATTTGCATACTTTATTAAGAGTAACATTTATGTCATAATTAGCTAACATAATGATTATTGAGAAATAGAACTTTATTTATACTAAAGTTTAGCATAATCAACAAAAATTCAAAATTTTGAGCAAAATATAACTTAATCATAACTTGATAGAGAAAAATGAATTCTAAAAAAAAAATTCAAATTTTTGGTCCCTCTACTGAATATGAAGAATGTCCCCATTATTAAATACAATAGAGAAAATGAAAATATAGAAGTGAATAGATACTGTACCAGGTAGTATCCCAGGATAAGGAGGTGAGTCAAGTTTGACTACTTAAATACCAAGCTTTTCCTAGACAGATCCAATTCTAGACATGTACATATCTATTGCCACACTTCTTATTTTGTAAATTGTTCAATTTTATTAATGATTTAACCCTCTTATTTTATTATGCGAGAAATAGAAATATCCTTATGGAACTTAAAACTAAAAAAATTAAAATACCCTAAAAAGAAAAATAAAGTAAGACAAGACTCCCCCCTTTTTTTATTTATTTGCAGACCCCTCAAAATCCAACCCATCTTTTACTTCATCATCCTTGTTTTTGCTTAAATAGCCTCCTTCCTTCCTCGTCATTGGAGTTCATGGTTCGAATATAAAGTTTTGAAATTCAGGCAAAAAGACAAATGGGTTATGAAATATTTTCTTAAAAGCATCTTTTATTGAGTCATCATGTATTTTTTAGTATCTCCAATAAGCTTGCTGCTGCCAATACATATGTTGCAATATATCCATTATTATAGACTATTCACTTCGTGGAATGGTGCTCGACAAAAGGACTCTTGGCGTCAGAGTTAGAAGATATGGTAAAGGTGGTTTCAATTTTGGGCAGGTGGGTGAGGAGTCGACGGTAGGGTTTAGAGATGGTAGGGGTGGCAATTTTAAAGATGGTTTAAGTGCAGTGGCGTCAAATTAAGGAGTTCGGAGTGGTGATTTAGCGAATTAAGGGCTGTGACATTAAGGGGTTAAGGGAGATGCACTATATGGCTACTTAGGAGTAGTGGTAGAGTAAGGTAAGGGTTGCAGGTTGGTGATAGTATGTGTGGCTACATACATATGTGACAACAAGGTTCTTTTAGATGTAGATGTGTGGAAAGGGTTGGATATTTCCCTAGTATTAATGTTAGCTTCTTTTTGGATGCTAAGTTCCTATACTAACAGTAAACTGAAAAAAACTTAAAGAAATTAGTGCTTGGGTAAAAAATTGACCCTTTACTTAACAAAACAAATAAATAAATTTTCTAGGCTACTTTGAAACATATTTTTCCGAAAAATCACATTAAATTAAATTCCCAAGAAAGACTGGAGGGGTCACAAATGGTCTCGTTTAAGTCCTTATCTCCAAGATAGAATTTTAATTCATGTAATGATCGAAAGGAAATTTTATCTAAGTCTACAATTTTATTCAAATGGAAAAGAATTGAAAATATAAAATAGCGATAGAGAAAGAGAAGAGAAGAGAACTCCCTCAATGTCATTGGGGATCATCATTGATAGTGGCGATGTCAAAAGACCATTTTTCATACCAATCATAGCCATATAGAAAGAAGATATAACTCAACATTTGATCAAGGAAAAGAAATAAGAAATGATCTTGGTATCCTTATTGAATTTCCTGGTAGTCATCCAACTTGTGTCCGTTCTTGTCAAAATCAACTCATTGTCGTCATTTGTAATTGTAGAATTTCATCCTTTTCCAATCTATGCTCAATAGGGTTTACTGAATAATTGTAGGTATCGGGATAAATGACTCTAGCTTCTAACCATTGAAACTTGAATTTTCCCAGATAAAATACCCAAGATTTGGTTAATCCCTTCCATCCTTCATTTAATTTTGATTCAAGTGGCTTTTCAATGGATGCTTTTGGTGCCTTGAATCCTTGTGATGATAGTTCTAATGAGTCAAACCAATCTTTCAAAATGACTTCCTTCGAATATGTTTTTAACAAAATCGAGCATTCATCATTTTCATCGTCATTCATCGGATGACTTAATAACATACGTTTCAATTCTTGGGGAATTAGCGATTCCATCTTGGAAACAATAAAACATTCTTTAATCTCATCAGGGGATTTAATAGCACTGAAGACATTAAAAATTATTATGTCATGTCAACCCTCATGCTAAGTTCACCTTTTTGTACTTCGATCAACGTTCTACTGGTTTCCAAAAATGGTCTCCCCAAAATAATATGAACTTCTTTATCTACCTCAAAATCCAACAGAATGACATTACAGGTATATCAAAAGCAACCATTACTAGCCATTCCAATGGCTAGATTACAAACCACATATTTAAGCCATCTATGGCTAAATTAGCCTATACAAGTCATTATACCAAAATGATTTTACTATATATACCCAAAATGAGCTAGTGGTTAGTGTGATGATGCTCCAATGATCTCCACCCTTCGCAAGCAACCGAGCATTATGAAATAGGGGAAAATAAAATAAAGTAAGCATTATATGCTTAGTAAGTTCATATAACGAAAACTAAACTTGCCAATCTCGTTTATTAAATCTAAGCATACAATATCATGTTTTCCATCAACTTGGTAAAATTGCCTAAACACATGCACTCAATCAAACATGTTAGTCACAAAATTTTCATATACATCAAGTAAACATAGATGAGCTTGTCATGCAATATTCTTTCAAGAAATTATCATTTCATCTCATAATTCTCTCATCATACCAAGAGTTTTGTCCGTTGAATCATCGAAATTCCAATGGATACTCGAGTAGCACACTCAAGGTGTACAATTCAATAACCTGTCAATTCTTATTCAAGAGTACCCAACAGGGAAGTTAATCAAAGAATACACTCTCGAGCCACATATCGTATTATAGGATTACCAATCTAGGCTAAATCCTTTATGTAACGTATGCTCAGAAGAGCTTAATTAGGATTACCAGTCCAGGCTAAATCCTAATTGTATCATATGATCGAGAGGAATTATATTAGGATTACCTGTCTGGGCTAAATCCTTTCTATAACGAGGTCATTAGGATTACTCGTCCGAGCTAAATCTCGTTGGCAACAAATGCAGGACCTCATTCACTTCGAGAAAGCATATATATTCATCGAAATTCAATATTCAAATGAGACTTTACCCTTTTTCCAACATTTTTGAACATGCAATCATTCACACATTAATAATATTCACATAAATGTAAATCATATTGCATACAATCATAACATTCAAGTTAGCATATTTACACGCTCGATTAAGTTGCACGAACTTACCTCGACACTGGTTCGCGTATAAAATCTACTAATCTATAAAATTTTCTTTTCCTCGATCTAACCTCGAATTTGTGTTGTCCGAATCTATATAAATAACTTTAATTGTCAATTTTTCACATTTCATATTTATTTGGACTCAATTTACGTTCTAGGAAAAATTACCATTTTGCCCTCAACTTTTCCATAAATTCTAATTTCATCCCTAGGCTCGAAAAATGAAATTTATGCAATTTACTCCCTAATCCAAACCTAACCAAAATTTTAATATAAAATTTACAACACTTATTTTCTTTAAGTTTTAAAATTTTTCATCAATTTTCACAACTTTACATTTTAGTCCCTAAATCATGTTTTCAGCAAAAATCACTTTGTAAAAGTGCTTATCTATCAACAACCTTTCATTTTCTACCATAAATTTCAATTTTTCAGCATATACATCCATGGCCTAATTTCTATACTTTGATAACTCTTCAAATTGATCCCCCAAATAGATAGATTAAGCTATCCTGGTTTTAAAAATATTAAAATTACTAAAAATAGGACAAGGAAACTTACCCAATTAAGCCATGAAAGTTTCTTCTCTCTCTCCTATGATTTCCATGTATTTTTTGGGAAGAAGATGAGTAAATAAGATGATATTTTCTTTTTCATCTTTTTAATTAATGAAATTATTTTAATTTCCAATTTAGTCCCTGCCCCTTTTCTAAATTTCCATGGTTAAGTCACCAAAATATCTGCATACTTTTCTTTAATGGTTTGATTACCATATAAGGACCTCTAGTTTTGAATTCCATAGCTATTTAATCCTTCTTGCTACTAGAATTCAACTTTTGCATTTTATGCAATTTAGTCCTCGTAATTAAGCACATAATCAATAAAATTTTCTTATCAGAATTTTCACATGACATTTCTAACGTATTACAGACCATGTAATAAAATAAAAAAAATTTATTTTCGGATCGAATTTGTGGTCCCTAAACCATTGTTCTGATTTCATTGAAGAATGGGCTGTTACAACTCTCCCCTTTAAGGATTTTCATCCTCGAAAATCTTATAAGTAAAAAGATTCAGGTATTGCTTCCTCATAGAATCCTTCGATTCCCAAGTAGCCTCTTCTATACCGTGTCATTTCCAAAGAACTTTTACTAATGCTACCTTTTTATTTCTTAACTTTTTTGTTTCCTGAGCTAATATTTTGATTGGTTCTTCACTATATGTAATATCAGGCTGAATCTCTACCTATGTTGGAGAGATAACATGTGAAGGATTTGATCAATATCATCGTAACATAGACACATGAAAAACATTATGAATTCTATTAAGTTCTGGGGGTAAGGCTAACCGATATGCAACAGGTCCAATTCTTTCTGTAATCTCATATGGCCCAATAAACCGTGGACTTAGTTTTCCTTTACGACCAAATCGGAGAACTTTCTTCCAAGGCAATACTTTTAAGAATACCTTGTCACCGACTTGGAATTATATTTCTTTTTGTTTCAGATCAGCATAAAAGTTTTGACGATTAGAGGTTGCTTTCAAACTGTCCCGAATTACTTTCACTTTTTCCTCGGATTCACGGGCTAAGTTGACTCCGTGTAACTTTTTCTCACTAAGTTTTGTCCAACACAATTGAGTTCTACATTTGCAACCATACAAAGCTTCATACGGTGCCATTTTGATGCTGGACTGATAACTGTTATTGTAAGAAAATTCAACTAAAGGTGAATACCTTTCCCAGTTACTTTCAAACTCAAGTATACAACACCGAAGCATATCCTCCAAGATCTATATTACACATTCAGATTGACCATCTATTTGTGGATGAAATACAGTGCTAAAGTGTAACTGAGTACCCAGAGCTTCTTGCAATTTGCTCTAGAATCGAGAGGTAAACTGAGGGTCTCTATCTAAAATAATGGAGACAGGCACTCCATGCAATTTGACAATCTCAGAGACATATAATTCAGATAATCTATCCAAAGAATAATCCCTACATATCAGAATAAAGTGTGTAGACTTTGTCAACCGATAAACAATCCCCCCAATGGTATCTTTCTTCTTTGGAGACAGGGGTAATCCCGATACAAAGTCTATGGTAATTCTTTGCCATTTCCATTCTGGTATCGTAACTGGTTGTAATATTTTAGAAGGAAACTGATGTTCAGCTTTTACTTACTGACATATCAAACATTTAGACACAAACTCAGAAATATCCGGTTTCATTCCTAGCCACTAGTACATCTTTTTTAGATCATTATACATTTTATTACTACCAGGATGGATAGACATGTTACCATTATGAGATTCATTCAAAATATTCTGTACTAGTTTTGAACTTTTTGGTACACAGACTCTCTCTCTGAATAACAGACAATCATCAGTCCCAATTTAAAAATTCGAGTCAGGAGTCGATTCACTTTGTATCCATTTTACTTGCAACTTACTAGCATTTTTCTGAGCTTTAGAGATCTGTTGCAAAAATGTCAATTTAGCTTTTAACTCAGCTATAATTGAACCATCATCGGATAATGACAATCGGGTATTCATTGCTTGCAAAATATACAAGGACTTTCTGCTCAGAGCGTTTGCAACCACATTGGCTTTTCCAGGATGGTAGTCAATAAGAAGATCATAATCTTTCAGTAATTCAAGCCACCTACGCTGTCTTAAATTTAAATCTTTCTGTGACATCAAGTGCTTCAAACTTTTATGATTAGTGAATATGTGACATTTTTCAGCAAACAAGTAATGTCGCCAAATTTTTAATGCAAACACTATGGCTGCCAATTCAAGATCATGTGTTGGGTAGTTTCTTTCATGTGATTTTAGCTGTCTTGAAGCATAGGATACTACTTTTCTTTATTGCATCAAAACATAGCCTAAACCATTCAATGACGCATCACTGTAAACTATAAATTTCTTACCCAATTCTAGCTAAACTAACACTGGAGCTTTTGTCAATAAAGCTTTTAATCTATCAAAACTCTACTAGCATTTATTAGTCCACAGAAATTTCACATCTTTTTGTAATAGACGGGTCATCGGAGAAGCAATCATTGAAAATTTTTTTACAAACCTTCGATAATAACTTGCTAATCCCAGAAAATTTAGACTTCAGACACATTCTTTGGTGGCTTCCAGTTAAAAATGGCTGAAATTATATTCAGGTCAACCCTGACACCTTCAGCAGATACTATATGCCCAAGAAAACTAACTTCTCATAGCCAAAATTCACACTTACTAAATTTGGCATACAATTGTTTCTCTCGCAAAGTTTGCAACACTATTCTCAAATGCTCCGCATGTTCATTTTCATCTCAGGAGTAAACCAAAATATCATCTATAAATACCACCACAAACTTGTCTAAATATGGGCTAAAAATTCTATTCATCAGACCCATAAACACTGCAAGTGCATTTGTCAAACATAATGGCATCACAAGAAACTCATAGTGTCCATACCTAGTTCTAAAAGCTATCTTTGGCACATCTGAATCTTTTACTTGTAGTTGATAGTAACCAGAACGGAGATTAATCTTCGAAAATATAGTGGCACATTTTAACTGGTCAAAGAAGTCATCAATTCGAGGCAATGGATACTTGTTCTTTATTGTAACTTTGTTGAGCTGTCTGTAACCAATGCACAGCCTTAACGATCCATCTTTCTTCTTTACAAGCAGAATCGACGCACTACAAGGTGAGAAACTAGGTTGAGCAAAAGCACTGTCAATCAATTCTTGCAACTGTACTTTCAGTTCTTTCAATTCAGTAGGAGCCATTCTGTAAGGTGCTATGGATATCGGTGTTGTACTCGAAACAAGGTCTATAGAGAATTTCACTTCTCTATCTGGTGGCAAACCAGGTAATTCTTCTGGGAATACATCAGAAAATTCACATACAACCAGAACTGACTGGATATTTAACTCAGATGCTTTAGTATCCAACACATATACGAGATAAGCATTATAACACTTTTTGACATATTTCTGTGCTGAAATTGTTGAAATCACATTAGGTAATCCGTCCAATTTATCAGATTCAACATGAAGTAATTCACCACTCTAATATTTTAATACAATATATTTCTATTTACAATTCACGACTGCATCATATTGGGTTAACCAATCCATTCCCAAAATCACATCAAATTTATCAAATGGAAATAACATCAAGTCAGTTAAAAAGCAATAACCCTTTACCATCAACGGACAATTTTTACAGACTTTATCCACCATAACACACTAGCACAGGGGGTTTGAAACTTTAACCACAAATTCAAGGAATTAGTAGGTAAATTTTTAACGGACACTAAGTTTGTGCATATGTATGAATGTGTGGAACCAGGATCAATCGAAGCAGTAATATCAGTATCAAGTAGAGAAAATGTACCAGTAATGACATCTGGTACAGAAGCATATTCTCTAGCATGAATAGCATATGTTCTTGCAGGTCCTCGTGCTTCAGATTTAACTGCTGTATCCCTAGTAGTACCTCGACTACCACTAACATTGCTGGGGTGTCGGGGTGGCCTACCCGTTGAAACAGGATACTCGACTTTGGAGATTGTTCTAGTTCTTTTTCAACTCTTTTTGGACAACCTCTGAGAAAATGGTCAAATGAATCACATCGATAACAAGCTCCACTTTTCAAACGACATTCCTCAAAATGAAATTTGCTGTAATGCTTGCACTTTGGTTTGGGATTACTAAACTACCTACACTGGTTACAGATGGCGATAAAGACCTCGGGTTAGAGCATTGAGAGCCTCACTCTTTTCCAGAATACCCCCTAAAGGTAGTAACACTGTAACACCCTAAATCTTTAGTGATTAAATTTTTATGTTATATTGTATATTGGCTTGCTTGCTTTAATGGTTAAGTGCTCTGGGCAGTGTCTGAGAAGTTTTGGGTTCAAGCCTAGGCATGGGCAAAAGTTTTGTTTTTTTTCAAAGAATTAACCCTGTCTTTTGGCAGTGAGATTTTTAAATTTATGTGGTTATTTCTTAGCGTAAGAATCCTATTGGTTAAGGGGATGAGTGGCGTGTTGAGGAGGCTAGAGGTCAGGGTTTCGAATCCAAATGGGGGCAGTAGGGTGTTTTTATTTTGTTGCAAGGGTGGTAGAGGTGTTTTAGGTTAGCCGAAACTCTAAGGAGTTTGAAAGGGGTTCAAATTGGTAGAGTGAGAGATTATAAGAGGGATTTGAGGAGTGGTTCAAGGAGTGGAGGGAGTGGTAGTTGTTTGCCGAAAGTACGATTCTCCTTGCGCCAAAATCGATCATGGGCAATTAGTGCCGAAACTATTTAGTTTTTGCTCTCTTTTGGTTGTGCTTTTGGTAACCGAACATTTTCTTCACCATTCGGGTTTCTGCATTTTATGATCGTGTTTTCTTTCGATTATTCTTTTGGTTATGCTGGCTCCTTTTTCTTACTCTAATTTTCTACCTTGCGTGTTCTCTCTGTGATCTTTTGGCCGAATGCCTTCTATCCCCTCCTCTCAATTTTCTTGAGATTATTACTTCCCTATTTTTTTTAGTATACTTTGGCCGATTCTCTCTTCCTTCTTCCTCTCAATAATTCTTTTCCTTTCACCTTGGTCTTAGGCTGAATACCTCATCATTTCTCTCCATCTCTCTCTTGTTTCGATTTTTGGGTAAGTGCTCTTGACTTCTCTTTTCCTTACTTCTTGCTTTCAGCTTTCTTCTCTTTTCACTTTATAGGGTTAGCCGAGCATTCCATTGCGGGTATAAGTGCAGTTGCTTACTCTCTTTGTTCTGTCAATAGCTTTCCCCTTTAACTTTTTCTATTCTCTACCGGTTGCTATCAGGGGTGATTGTGCCATCTTGTGCCTCAGTTTAGAGTGTGCTTTATGAAGGCCGATTTCTGCTACCCTCCACTCTTAGTTCTATATTTTGATAAGTTGCTTACTGGGTTCAAGTTGTTTACGTTTAGGGTTCTAGTTAACATATTAGGTTTTAATGCAGATCTTTGCCAAGAATCTTGAAGTTAATCTTGGTCAGTGGGATAAGTGGGCTGAAACGCTTTTGTCAATCAAGGCAGGTAATAATCACCGTGTTGGGATTAAGTGTTATTAAGAGGGTGTTTAACCCTAGTGTTTAAAAGACTGATGGTATGTCATGTATGAATTTAGGCTATGGTGCTTGTGGACTTTTAGCACTCTTCGCAATTAGGTGTGTAATAACACTACGATAACTGTTAATCGACAAAAGATGAAAAATATGTCTATTGACACTACACGAGCGTATGCTCACCCGTGTGGTGGTTTGAACGCATAAAACGTGGGCGTTAGAAAGTAGAGGCCATCATGAGCGATTTCATGGGCTTAGGTTATTTTGGGCCACGTTAGGCCAAAATGGGTCGTGTTATGGGCTTTGGGCCCATTTCCACTATTTGATCGCTAAGGTTGCACGGGTCAGCCCAGACGACTGTGGACCTACTATTGGGTCGGTAAGTATGCTTAGACCCCATACTGATGAAATGACTGTTATAACCCTAAGAGGTAAAATGTCTGATATACCCCTATGATATGTTTAACTGTATTCGAGCATAACATTTTGCATACACGTATGATATTATGACATGACATGTTGCTTGAGGGTAGGTTTGATTTATTTGGAGGAAGTGTACTATACTGGAAGCTCTGCTGCAAATACTGTTTAGTGCAGCAATTGGTGCTATATTTGGAGTGTAGGGATGGATGGGTTGATTTTATCCCCACATGGAGTGTAGGGCTGGACGGAGTGGAGTGTAGATGATGGATGGGTAGGACTTCTGTAAGCATTTCTGATACTGTTACTGTAATAGGTTAAGACCTACACTGATGCTGTTACTGTAATGGGCTAAGGCCCACACAGATATTGGACTGTCACTGAAACGGGCTTAGGCCCAAACTGTATTTGTCTACTGATTGACTGATTATTAAAAAAGGAATACAGACTGAGTTTTCATAAACTCACCCTTTTGCTTTCCTATGTAGGTAAACCTTGGGCGGGTCGGTGCTACGAGGGTCTCGATAGTGGCCACACAACTGATTTTGCTGCTATTTTAAACTTTTAATCTTTCAACTATTTTATTTGGGTTTTTGTTATGTAATAAGGCCTCTTTAATTTTTACTTTAATTTGGGATTACTCACCTTGATTTATATTTTCTAGTAGTAGGAAGCAAATTTTCAAAAGATAAATGTTTTCAAAACATCATGCAATTGCAATATATATTTCAAAAGCTTCCGCAACAAACAATGTCTTTAAAGTGTAACAACAACCTAAAATAATTAAACGTTTGCAATAACCTACTAGAGCTTTTCACTTAAAAGTTTTGTAAAAGATCACTATGAGGGATTTTTATATAGTATGGAATTTTTGAACAGTACGATGTTTTTCAAAATACACATCAATATGACATCGCAGATTCGGCCATAACGTCTAGGCCAAGTTTGGGGTGTTACATTTAGTGGTATCAGAGTCAAGTTGCAAAAGTCGAATGTGGATTTGGGTTTTTTTCTTAAAACATAAAACTTCGAAAAAGAATTGTTTCAAATGATTTAAAAATAAATGGAAGTGTTTTATTGAATGTATGGCACACCGAGTCTCCGGCATTGATCCTATAAGTACTCTGAAACTACTACTTGAGTAAATTGAGACTGTACTGAGAACTTTATTAGGGTAACCTAAAACTATAGTAAGACTACAATCCGCAAAAACAAAAACTCTGAATTAGTGATACTGTTCTCATAAAACATCCGTTAATAAGCACTGAAATTGTATAGCTGATGCATAAAACTGTTAAAACTGATAAAGCTTAATTTGATAATGAGCACCAGAAGTACTTGTGTAAGGGGTACAAGAGGTCATGGCGGAGGCCGTGGAGGTGCTCGGGCTGGATTGTCGGCGTCGGGCCATATGCCTAACAATGAAGCTAGTGAGGCATCGACTTCACCTATAACTGAAACTGGGTCACACGATCGTGCTGCTTGGGATGACACACTGTCCCAATCTATGTAGCGAATTTTGGAAAGGGTTGCTAGGCCTAATACTGATACTATGGGCCGTGGGTTGGTGACGAAATAACTCAGGTCAAATGGGGCTGAGATCTTTAGGGGTATCGCTGGAGTTGCTCCTAATGTGGTTGAATATTGGATTGCGGGCATAGAGAGAATCATGGATGACCTTGACTGCACCCCAGAACAGAGGATCATAGAGAGATCATTGTTACGAGATAAAGCTTATCAGTGGTGGATTACCGTGAAAGAGGGTACTAGCTCGACCGATTGACTTGGGAATTTTTCAAGAATGCGTTCCACGGGAAATATATGGGTGCTAGTTATGTGGATGCCTGGAGGAGGGAGTTTCTGAATCTAATCCAGGAGGATAAATTTGTGGCTGAATACGAGGCAAAATTTCTGTGATTTAGCCGCTATGCGCGTGGGGTGGTGGCAACTGAGTATGAGTGCTGTGTTCATTTTGAGGATCGCCTCAGAGATAATCTACGAGTTCTGATAGCTTCACAAAAGGAGTGAGATTTTGCTGTGTTAGTGGAAAAGGCAATGATCGCCGAGGATGTGAAGCGCGCTGAGCGCCAGAATTGTG